>NC_086448.1:294040798-294340798 GCF_028390025.1 Pseudophryne corroboree
CGCAGCTAGCGTTCAGTACCCTTCAGGAGCTAATGGTGTCCTGTTAGCCAGAAGCAGAGCCATGAAACGATTCAGGAAGTTGGTTCTTACTTCTGCCCCCTAAGTCCCACGAAGCAGGGAGACTGTTGCCAGCAGTCCTCCCTGAAAATAAAAAACCTAACATAAAGTCTTTCAGCGAAACTCAATAGAGCTCCCCTAGAGTGCATCCAGTCTGCCTGCGCACATTTTCTAAACTGAGGTCTGGAGGAGGAGCATAGAGGGAGGAGCCAGTTCACACCCTTGAAAAGTGTTAAAGTGCCAATGGCCCCTGCGGAACCGTCTGTACCCCATGGTACTGAAGTGGACCCCAGCATCCTCTAGGGCGTATGAGAAAATAGTGGAAGATCAGGAACCAATTCCAGTTCCTAGTACTAGTGCTGAAACTGCTGCTGCTACCAGTCATGACATTGATGGCATAGATGAACAAGATGGTGCCGCAGATGGCTGCCTCGGAGCAGAGCAGCTCCACCAAACTTTCCACTTTCAGACCCTCTTGTCTCCCCCAGCCCTTGTCTACCCTCCCTGCGAAAGGAAAAACTAAGCACAGCAGAGATGTCCTCCTGAGCTGGAGCTCAGCCCCGCTGCCTACCTCCTGGCTATCCCCGGAGAGACTGGTGGGCAGATCGGCAGCCTGTGCTGCCATTGCTGCCCTGGACGCTGACATGCTAGGAGATGTAGCCTGTCGAGCCGCGGCCCCTGGGAATTCGTGCTGCGGCGGGCAGTCGGATAGTCTCCCCTGGCGAGGTGCTTGAAGATCCAGCGGCGACGGGATGATCCCCCCAGGAGGCGTGGCAGACCATGCAGCGCACAACATCCAGGCTACTCGGGTGGTGGCACCAGCTGGCTGCTCCATCCTGACCCTCAGACGACCCTGCTCCAGGCGATCCCCCACACGGCCCCCAGCACCTGGCCCTGCTGCCCATCTCCCGGCTAAGCACGGCGGCTCCCGCTGCAGAGGATTCTTTGCACGGCCACCAGTGCCCGGCCCTGCTTTCCACCTCCCGGCTAAGCCCGTCTGTGCCACCGGCAGGCTGATCAGCTGCTCCCGCTGCAGATGATCCTCCACACGGCTCCCAGTGCCCGACTCTGCTGCCCACCTCCCTGCTAAGCCCAGCGGCTCCCGCCACAGACTGTCCTCCACACGGCCACCAGCGCCTGACCATGCTGACCATGTCCCGGCTAAGCCCAGCTGAGCCACCGGCGGACTGATCAGCGGCTCCCGCTACAGAGGATGTGGGTGACCACGCAGCACAGCACACTCCAGCGGAAGGACTGAACATCATCCCCGATGGACCATCCGGAGATGCGGCAGAGCTGTGATCCCCCTGCATGCCATGACTCCTTGGCCAACTGGCCCCCAAGTGACCCAGCACCCGGCGACCCCTCACACGGCCTCTGGTGGACGAACTGCAGGCACAGTATAGAGAGCCCTAGCCACTGCGCTTCCTCCAGCCAATGCGGACAGCATGAATTCCCCGGTGAGTCACGGCTTTGGGCCAGCCCCCCCACCCACGCCATGGCGCTAAACCCGGCCAGCACGGTCAATGCCCCAGTGAGTCCTGGCCCTATGCTGGCCTGACAGTAGCCCCCTGATGCGGCGGCGCCACCCCCTCCGCACCCCCAGACCTGATGTAACTACCTCCCGTTGCCTATGCAGAAGATCCCGCACTCCGGGCTGGGCAGACAGAGGCGACACTCAGCTTGGTAGAGGAGGGCCCAAATGCTGCAGCGACTGCAGCCCCCAAGGAGACCATCCCTGCACGAATGTCCTGGTGAGTGTACCCGTGGCACGCGACACCTGTCATTGCCACGGAACTCCCAATGTCGACCATGGACTAGAATGAGAGGCCGTCGCGCAGGCGCGCTTGTGAAGTGGCGGCTGAAGGAGTCCCGCTAGTGAACAAGGTCGACGAACTGTCCCTCCTCATGGGCAGTGCGAGGTCAGGCATTGCTGTGTCGTTGGTCCTTTGCTTCACGCAGACGTGGCTGGATGACCTCATTGCCTCCCCCCCCCCCCGGTGTTCCTGCCAGGCTTTGGTCTTTACAGAGCTGACCGCTCCAAAGAACTTTCGGGGAAATCGAAGGGTGGTGGCATCTGTTTCTACATCAACGAAAGGTGGTGCACCAGTGTCACGATCCTAGGCAAATCATGTAGCCCCACCTGGAGATGCTGTATATCAACTGCAACCCCTTCTACTCCCCCTGGGATTTTGCCTCAATAGTCCTTGTGGGAGTTTACATCCCCCCGCAAGCCTACGCAAATGAAGCCCTGCATCACCTGGCCACCTGCATATCAGACATATAGCAAAAGCACCCGGACTCTCTGCTTCTCGTGCTGGGCGACTTCAACAGGACCAACCTAAGTCAGGAACTACCGAAGTTCAAACAAAAAGTGACGTGATCCACCAGGGAAGGGCGCATCCTGGACCACTGCTACACCACCCTCTAGTCTGCCTTCCGGTCAATCCCTTGTGCTGCTCTTGGTCTATCTGACCACTGCCTTGTCCACCTTCTCCCCATATATACACAGACGCTGAAAGGGGCTAAGCCTGTAGTCAGAACGGTCAAGCTAAGCTGAAGCTCCAGGCCTGCTTCGACTGCAAGGACTGGGGGGTCTTCGAAGCCTCAGCAACCGATCTGAATGCACTGACATCCTACATCAGATTCTGCGAGGACACGTGTGTACATATCGCATCAACAACAAACCATTGTTCAATGCCCAGCTCAGGCATCTTCACCGAGCCAAAGAGAAGGCATACAGCAGAGGCGACAGAGCACTATTCAACCGTGCTAGGAACTCTCTAACGAAAGGAATTAGGCTGGCTAAAAGCAGTTCTCGGATAAGCTGGCAAACGATCTCTCAACCATTGACCCCGTATCCATATGGAAAGGATTGCAGGCCATCACCAACTACAAGATAACAGACGAGCTAAACTTCTTCTATTGCAGGTTTGACAGAGATGTCCCCTGCGAACCAAACCACACACACACACACCCCCACTGACCTCCTCTCCGGTTCCCGACCCCAGGTATTGCAGATTGCCAACAAGAAGGTGGAGGAGATGCTCAAGAGGGTCAACCCCAGGAAGGCTCCGGGTCCTGACTGAGTGTCACCATCTGCCCTGAGATCATGTGCTGGTCAGCTTGCCCCCATATTCTTCTGGATATTCAACAAATCGCTAGAACTGTGCAAAGTTCCCTCCTGCCTCAAAAGCTCCACAATTGTTCCGGTCCCAAAGAAACCTACCATCACAAGCCTAAATGACTACAGACTGATAGCATTGACGTCTGTGGTCATGAAAGTGCACCTGGCACTGAACCACCTAAAAGTTGCGACTGGCCCCCAATTAGACCCCCTTCAGTTCGCCTATCAAGCAAATCGGTACGTTGAGGATGCTGTCAACCTAGGCCTGCACTTTTTTCTGCAGCATCTGGACACGCCCAGTACCTATGCGAGGGTCCTGTTTGTCGACTTCAGCTCAGCCTTCAATACATCGTCCCCAGCATCCTCTACCCCAAACTTCTCCGCCAAGGGGTCCCGGAAGCTACCTGTTCCTGGATTGTAGACTTCCTGACAGAAAACAGGTGGTCAAAGCGGGAGAATTCTCCTCCCAAGCACTGTCCATCAGGGCTGTGTCCTCTCACCCCTGCTCTTCTCTCTGTATACCAACGACTACTCCTCCGAGTCGCAGTCAGTTAAGGTCATAAAATTTGCCGATGACACCACCGTCATCGGCCTCATAAAGGATGGGAACGAATCGGCGTACAGATGGGAAGTGGACCGGCTGGCCCAGTGGTGAAGCTGCAATAACCTCGAGCTCAACCCACTTAAAACTGTCGATGGTAGTGGACTTTAGGAAGAAGCCAGTTGGAGTTCCCCCACTAATCATAGCCGACAGCGTGGTGTCGCTAGTGGACTTCAAGTTCTTGGGGACCACAATCTCCCGAGATCTCATATGGGGGCTCAATGCGAAGACCGTCATCGAAAAGACGTAGTAGAGTCTGTTCTTCCTAAGGCAACTTAAGAAGTTCAACATCCCACAGAAGCTCCTGCTCCTCTTCTACTCTTCAATCATAGAATCTATGCTGTGCTCCTCGAAGTCTGGTATAGTTCCACCAGCGAGAGAGATAAACGCAGGCTCCAAAAAGTGGTCAGGTCTGCAGAGAAGATCATCGGAGTGGACCCTTCCCCCTGTCCATGATCTGTATCTGTCTAGAGCCAAAAAACGGGCAACTAGAATACTTAAGGACCCGCTTTACCCTAGCCACTGCACGCTCAACCTGCTGCCATCTGGCGGACGATACAGGGCCATCCCCACCAGATCCAACAGAAGCCTCAAAAGCTTCTTTCCTCAGGCAGTCCACCTGCTGAACTCCTGACCAACCGACCCCCTGACCAACCGACCCGGCCCAGTCGCTCTACTCTAGTTCTCTGCACGTAATGAGAACCATGTTCGTTATGGTTCTTTTACCTGAAGATTGCACATGTCGCCCCCTTGTTTACTTGTTCCCTTCGTGTCTGCCGCACTGTAAACGAAAAACAAATTCCTAGTATACGCAAGTATACCTGGCCAATAAAGCTGTTTCTGATTGATGATGCAATTCCATCAATGTCGTCTGCTAAGGCGGATGCCCAATGTCATAGAGGGCATGTAAAATCCAAGAATGTAATATTCAGGGGGGAAAAAAGAAATCTGATGAGAAAATTAAAATTGGCAATATGCCATTCACGACACGAATTGGCAAGGAAAGACTAAGGCTTTGGCCTATGTTCATGACTGGTGGTTCAGCTTCTCATGAGGATGGAAGCCCTTCTCCCTCTCCCAGCTTGTTAAAGCACAGGAAAAAACAACTGTGCGTTCAGAGATATCACAAATCCCCAAGGAGAGTCCAAGTGTGTCTGCGGTTACGATGTCTTGGCCTGACTTTCCCAAGACTGTATGGAAAGAGGAGGCTCCTACCACCATTTGCACGCCCCCTGCAAGTGCTGGGAGGAGCACCGCCAGTCCAGTTGCTGATATTGAGATTTGAGTATGTCACTGTATAAGTACACCAGATTGAGGAGCATATTGGTGTAGCTGGTGCTGAGTAGGTAATATGGTTTGTTTGAATAAGGCACCAGTGGAGACGGACAAAACAATAGGGAGCAGCGATCTTATATAAAAACACTAGTATTGTGTTAATATAATCAATACTCTAATTAGCAGCTGCTAGGTAGAAGCAAACCATTGTAGTGCCTGTATTTACCCACTTGGTAAAATTCCTACCAGTGGAGACAGTTGTTGTCCATGGGATGAAAAAGACCATTGTCATGCCTGGGCAAAATGCCAAAAAAGCCACCCCTTCGGGGTGGAATTATTTCTCCACAAATCCGGACAACAGGTGTCAAGCCATGTGTTGCCTTTGGCAATCTATAATAAGTAGGGGTAAGGATGTTAACCAACTAGGAACTTCCTCCCTTATACGTCACCTGCAATGCATTCATTGGAAGTCATTGTCAAGTTCAGAAACTTTGGGTAATAGCGTAAGTAGTCCACTGACCCCTAAATCCCTTCTTCCTGTTGTACCGAAGCTCCTGCAATCCACACCACCAACTCCCTTAATGTCAATTTCCTCCTCAGTCGGGAACGTAAGTAGTCCTGCAGGCCATGTCACTGGCATGACTAACGAGTCCTCTCCTATCCAGGATTCCTCCGGAGGATCCTTGAGTGGTACGCCTACTGCTGCTGCTGTTGCTGGGAGTCAATCATCATCTCATAGATGAAGTTGGAAGACCATTTGTACTACTAAGCAATTGACTGTCCAACAGTCCTTTGCCAGGAAGATGAAATATGACAGCAGTCACCCTGTTGCAAAGTGGATTACTGAGGCCATAACTATGCTGGTGTTAGACATGCGTCCGATATCAGCAATTAGTGCAGTTGGATTTAGACAGGCTACGCTATGTATCACCGGTTTCCGTAAGAGGCACACCACTGACAACCTCTTACGGAAACTGAGGGACATCTTCGCACAGTGGCTTACCCCACTTATACTCTACTGGGGATTTGTGGGATATTGCGCTTGCATTACATCTGGGCAAATTCCAGCACGTCCCATGTTTTGCACATACAATTAATTTAGTGGTGCAGAATTTTTTGAATAACGACAGGGGCGTGCAGGAGATGCTGTCAGTGGCCCAAAAAATTGTGGGCCACTTTCGACGTTTAGCGACTGCGTGCTGAAGACTGGATCGCCAGCAAACACTCCTGAACCTGCCCTGCAATCACCTGAAGCAAGAGGTGGTAACGAGGTGGAATTCAACACACTATATGCATAAGAGGATGGAGGAGCAGCAAAAGGTCATTCAAGCCGATACATCCACCTATGATATAGGCAAAGGAGGGGGAATGTACCTGACTCAAGCGCAGTAGAGAATGATTTCCGTGTTGTGCAAGGTTCTCCAACCTTTCAAACTTGCCACACGTGAAGTCAGTTCAGACACTACCAGCTTGAGTCAGGTCATACCTCTCATCAAGCTTTTGCAGAAGCAGCTGGAGAAGTTGAAGAAGGAGCTAAGACGGAGCGATTCTGCTAAGTATGTGGGACTTTTGGATGGAGTCCTTCATTCGCTTTTCCGGGATTCAAGGGTGGTCAATCTGTTGAAATCAGAGCACTACATTCTGGTCACCGTGCTCAATCCTAGGTTTAAAGCCTACATTGTATCTCTTTCCGGCCGACACAAGTCTGCAGATGTGCAAAGAC
Organism: Pseudophryne corroboree; assembly: GCF_028390025.1. Classification (NCBI taxonomy): domain Eukaryota; kingdom Metazoa; phylum Chordata; class Amphibia; order Anura; family Myobatrachidae; genus Pseudophryne; species Pseudophryne corroboree. Next base: position 294,047,582 of record NC_086448.1, read on the forward strand.
CTGCTGGTGAGAAAATTGGCAACTCAAGCGAAACGTGACCCGTCAACAGCTCCTGCTTCATTTTCTCCTGCAGCTGGGGCTGCGAGGAAAAGAATACAATTTCCTAGCCCACCCGCTGGTGGTGATGCAGGGCAGTCAGGAGCAAGTGTTTGACATCTAATCCGGACTGAAGTAGCTGCCAACAATTACTGACATGTCTACTGTCACTGCATATGATACTATCACCGTTGAAAGAATGGTGAAGGATTATATCGGTGACGGCATCCAAGTAGGCATGTCAGACAGTCCGTATGTATACTAGCAGGAAAAAGAGGCAAATTGGAGGCCCTTGCACAAACTGGCTTTATTTTACCTAAGTTTCCCCCCCCCCCTCCAGTGTGTACTCCGAAAGAGTGTTTAGTGCAGCCGGTAAACTTGTCTGTGATCGGCGTAGGAGGTTACTTCCACAAAATGTGGAGAAGATGATGTTCATCAAAATGAATTATAAATTCCTCCAGGAAGACCTTTACCAGCAGTTTCCTACAGATAGTACACAGGGACCTGTGATGGTCGATTCCTGTGGGGACGAATTAATACTCTACAACGAAGGAAGAGAAAGTATGACTCTTGTTTGGGCGCACTCTTATTGTATCTTAGTATCTACTAATGAGTAATGTGTCTAAGATATGATATGGTCTCTATTTCTACTCATAAGATAAATGGGAACTAAACAAAAACAAAGCTTAACAGTAAAGTTGGAGCATAAGTGAATATTGACATGCCAACAAAGTGGATCAATTCCTGAAAAAAATGGAATGTTCAGATCTCAATTATATTTAAATAAATGCATATAGGAAGATAGCTACATGCCATACTGCTTCCGTCTGCCAAAGATCTGTACAAACTGTGTTTGTATTGATAAAGCCCTAAAGAGGGTTGTTTTTGGGGGGCGTGGCCTAACTCCCACACTGAGAAGATGTGTCTTTTACCTGCTCCTGAGAGCAATCCACCAAACCTTTCCTAAAATAAATTGGCTCCCTCCCTGGGTTCCTGGAATTGCCCCAGGCAGCCTTTCTTACCCTGCTGTCCCTGCTGGGGGGATCCCGCGGAGTCGGGGAGCGCTTCTCAGCCCTCCTGCGGACTGCGGCCTTCCCCTCAGCGCGAAGCCGGGACCTGGAGTTCGGACTGTGGCCGAGCGCGGCATCCGGGGACGTACTGCTGCCTCGAGGACCCTCTTTGGACCCCTGGAGAGTTCCTGGCGACCAGCCCGACAACGCCTATGGACCCCCGCCCACCGCGCCACAGCCTCGGTGCACGGGACACGGAGCGGGAGACGCGGCTCTTCAGGACGGAGACGGAGCGGCGGCCATCTTGCCTCCGGCTGTGCACCTCGTGCAGAGGACAGGACTCCGGCCGGGTAAGCTGCAGCACCCCCCCCCCCCCCCCTCGATTGCTGGTCCCCTTGCCGCTGAGGCAGCCGGCTCCCACTACCGCTGGGCTCAATCTTTCTGAGCTCCAGCCGCTGCACCTCCCGCCAGCCGCTAGCCACCTCCCGCCCCGCAGTGGTCACGAGAGCTCCCAGGGTGGTCACATCATTACAGGCCACACTGCCAGGAATTATAAGTAGCCACAGGCTATAGGGCTAATTAATCAGCCACATAAACCGCAGAGCTCACACCGGCTGCACGGAGCGGTGACCCGACTGCGGCAGATAGGGGAGCCACGCGGCGACCATCTTACCGGACCCCGCTGAGGTCACCGGCCACCATCACTGCCTGTCGACAGACAAAGCGGCCACTAGACGCCATCGGACCCGACGGGTGAGCCTATACGCTGCATATTGCGGGACCCACGACCTCTCCGTCTCACCCCCACAAGCAACAGCCTGTCTGAAGCCAACGACCCCGGGTCCCCCTACGACACGGCATCCTAATCTGGATCCCTGGGGAGTGCCCGCGTTCTGGAGGCACGGACCCGCCGACCCCCCCACCCTCCCCTCGCTAACTACGGGGAAAGCTGCGATCCCACAGTGCAGACGCTTGGAAAGCTCTCACCCCACCTACCCACCGCAAGAGCGCCCTGCAAGAGTGACCTGCACTCCATTACCAAACCAAGTCTCTCTCCCCGCTCGATGAGCCTCATAGAGCTCATGGCTCCTTAAGCATAACGACCACGAAGTGACAGGGGGCTCTACTATTCATATTGCATTAATCTATTACATTGCTACAAAGCGCCTTATTTACAATGTCGCAAAAAAAACGCAAGAACTCTCAGATGCCTAAAGCTAGTGTCCTGCGGGCTTGGGAGAAGTCCGGCTCCTCCACCCGGAGCTCCCCATCAACTGAACAATCCTTTGATCCTGCTGACATCGCCACCTCCAGCAGTCCACTGACCACTCAGGATGTGGTGGCTATCGTTACAAAAACGATCCAGTCAGAAATGAGGTCGGTTTTAACTGAGTTCAGATCCGAGATAGCCGACCTGGGCTCCCGCACAGACACGCTGGAGCGCAAAGTGGACGACGTCTGCCAATTTCAAACGGTGGTGGAGCAGGAACTTCTGGATATTCGGGCGGACATGGAAGCGTACAAGGAACAACTGGAGGATATGGACAACCGCAATCGTCGGAATAACATCCGAGTCCGCAACATCCCTGAAAATGTATCCCCTAGCTCTCTTCCTGAGTATCTGGAGAGCCTTTTTCTACAACTGACGCCGGATGTCCCTGAAGCCCTGCTCCAGCTAGAACGAGCCCACAGGGCCCTCCGCCCTAGACCGCCGCCGACACAGCCGCCACGAGACGTCATTATACGTTTTCATTACTACGCCACCAAAGAGCGAGTCATGCTGGCGGCTAGAGGTCTACCGACGGTGTCTTATGCGGGCTCCCAGTTACAACTGTTTCAGGACCTTGCCCCCTCTACCCTTAAAAAGCGCAGGGACCTAGCACATATCACCAAGGTCCTCCGAGCCCATTCCATAAAATATAAATGGGGCTTCCCCTTCTCACTGCAGGTAACGCAGAATGGGAAGACTTTCACAGTCAAGACACCATCACAAGGGGCTGATCTACTTCAAACTTTCGGTATTTTTGAAGACCTCCCTGAATCAACCCAAGACCAGATGTCACCCTCAATCTCAAGTCCACGGGCCCCAGCTCCGGAATGGTCTTCTACTTGAAAGATCTCAGATACTTCACGTTACTATCCTTGTTATATGTACACTTAATAATTACTGAAGGCTTACAGACCGCGGTTCGCCACGTATTCATATACGTTTTTCGGGCTCTCCGCGTGGCCGGCTGGCTGCGGCGCCATGGGCGATGCTCTCCACTTGGTTACACGTGAGAACCACATAGCTCTCCAGATATAAGTTTTTGTCTTATTTATTTTTATTTTTATTTCTATAGTATGAAGGCTCCCATACCTCGGTTTGCCATGTTTACGTATAAGTTTTTCGGGCTCTCCGCGTGGCCGAGTGGCTGCGGCGCCATGAGCGGGGTTATCCGCTTGGTTACGCGTGAGAGCCAAATAGTTTTTCAATTCAGTTACTTCTTTATTTTTACGTATAAAGCATGTCTTCCTGTCTGTTTATATTGGTCTGTGATTAACAGGGTGCACATCCGTTATTGTTATTATTCACAATCTCATGGTTAGACTGATGTCGATTTTGACCCAAGACCGGATGTCACCCTTAATCTTAAGCCCAAGGGCCCCCGGCCCCGAAGTAGTATTCTATTTGACTGCTCTCAGGCACCCCATGATACAATCCTTGTTAAACCCGTTATGTATAGTTACTGAATGCTTTAATCTTCATACTTTACTGCCTTGACATGCTACGTAATCACATGTGTTTACTCAGGCCCTCTGCGTGGCCGACTGGCTGCGGCGCCTTGGGTGGCGCGATCCACTTGGCTACGCGCGAGCGTCAAGCTGTTTTCTTATCTAAATGTTTTTTGGTCTGTTTTTATGTTTGTTCATGTTGGCCCATGATTAGCGTGGCGCTCATGTGTTACGGTTCAGAATTTCCTGATAAGACTGATGTTGATATAGTATCCGCCACCAATGCATGCTTTATCCTTCTCCCTCATCATGTCTATACCGCTCACACTACTCTCTTTTCTCTGACGTCCTAGTGGATGCTGGGAACTCCGTAAGGACCATGGGGAATAGCGGCTCCGCAGGAGACTGGGCACAAAAGTAAAGCTTTAGGACTACCTGGTGTGCACTGGCTCCTCCCCCTATGACCCTCCTCCAAGCCTCAGTTAGATTTTTGTGCCCGGCCGAGAAGGGTGCACACTAGGGGCTCTCCTGAGCTTCTTAGTGAAAGTTTAGTTTTAGGTTTTTTATTTTCAGTGAGACCTGCTGGCAACAGGCTCACTGCATCGAGGGACTAAGGGGAGAAGAAGCGAACTCACCTGCGTGCAGAGTGGATTGGGCTTCTTAGGCTACTGGACACCATTAGCTCCAGAGGGACCGAACACAGGCCCAGCCTCGGAGCTCGGTCCCAGAGCCGCGCCGCCGGCCCCCTTACAGAGCCAGAAGCAAGAAGAGGTCCGGAAAAATCGGCGGCAGAAGACATCCTGTCTTCACCAAGGTAGCGCACAGCACTGCAGCTGTGCGCCATTGCTCCTCAGCACACTTCGGTCACTGAGGGTGCAGGGCGCTAGGGGGGGGGCGCCCTGAGCAGCAATAAAAACACCTTGGCTGGCGAAAATACATCACATATAGCCCCCAGGGCTATATGGATGAATTTTAACCCCTGCCAGATTCCACAGAAAAACGGGAGAAAAGGCCGCCGAGAAGGGGGCGGAGCCTATCTCCTCAGCACACTGGCGCCATTTTCTCTCACAGCTCCGTTGGAGGGAAGCTCCCTGGCTCTCCCCTGCAGTTACTACACTACAGAAAGGGGTTAAAAAAGAGAGGGGGGCACTAATTAGGCGCAGTATAACAATACAGCAGCTATAAGGGGAAAAACACGTATATAAGGTTATCCCTGTATATATATATATAGCGCTCTGGTGTGTGCTGGCATACTCTCCCTCTGTCTCCCCAAAGGGCTAGTGGGGTCCTGTCCTCTATCAGAGCATTCCCTGTGTGTGTGCTATGTGTCGGTACGTTGTGTCGACATGTATGAGGAGGAAAATGAGGTGGAGGCGGAGCAATTGCCTGTAACAGAGATGTCACCCCCTAGGGAGTCGACACCTGAGTGGATGAGCTTATGGAAGGAATTATGTGACAGTGTCAGCTCTTTACAAAAGATTGATGACATGAGACAGCCGGCGACTCAGCCTGTGCCTGTCCAGGTGTCTCAAAAGCCATCTGGGGCTCTAAAACGCCCGTTACCGCAGATGGCAGATACAGACGCCGACACGGATACTGACTCCAGTGTCGACGATTAAGAGACGAATGTGACTTCCAGTAGGACCACACGTTACATGATTGAGGCTATGGAAAATGTTTTTACACATTTCTGATAATACCAGTACCACTAAAAAGGGTATTAGGTTGGGTGAGAAAAAACTGCCTGTAGTTTTTCCTGCATCTGAGGAATTAAATGAAGTGTGTGATGATGCGTGGGTTTCCCCCGATAAAAACTGTTAATTCCTAAAAAGTTATTAGCATCATACCCCTTCCCGCCAGAGGATAGGGCACGTTGGGAAACACCCCTTAGGGTGAATAAAGCGCTCACACGCTTGTCTAAACAGGTGGCACTACCGTCCCCGGATACGGCCGCCCTTAAGGAACCTGCTGACAGAAAGCAGTAAAATATCCTATAATGTATATACACTCACACGGGTGTGATACTGCGACCAGCAATCGCCTCAGCCTGGATGTGCAGTGCTGGGGTGGCTTGGTCGGATTCCCTGACTGACAATATTGATACCCTAGATAGGGACAGTATATTACTAACTATAGAGCATTTAAAAGATGCATTTCTATATATGCGTGATGCACAGAGGGATATTTGCCGACTGGCATCAAGAGTAAGTGCGCTGTCAATTTCTGCCAGAAGAGGGTTATGGACAAGACAGTGGTCAGGTGATGCTGATTCCAAAAGGCATATGGAAGTATCGCCTTATAAAAGGGAGGAGTTATTTGGGGTAGGTCTAACAGACCTGGTGGCCACTGGAAAATCCACATTTTTACCCCAGGTAGCTTCTCAACCTAAGAAGACGCCGTATTATCAGGCGCAGTCCTTTCGGCCCCATAAGGACAAGCGGGCAAAAGGCGCCTCATTTCTGCCCCGTGGCAGAGGGAGAGGAAAAAGGCTGCAGCAAACAGCCAATTCCCAGGAACAAAAGCCCTCTCCCGCCTCCGCAAAGTCCTCAGCATGACGCTGGGGCTTTACAAGCGGTCTCAGGCACGGTGGGGGCCCGTCTCAAGAAATTCGAGACGTCTCCCCCTCGCCGTTTCATAAAGTCTGCTTTACCGACGTCTCCCTCAGACAGGGAGACAGTATTGCAAGCCATTCACAGGCTGTATTCCCAGCAGGTGATAATCAAGGTATCCCTCCTGCAACAGGGAAAGGGGTACTATTCCACACTATTGTGGTACCGAAGCCGGACGGCTCGGTGAGACCATTTTTAAATCTAAAATCCTTGAACACTTACATACAAAGGTTCAAATTCAAGATGGAGTCACTCAGAGCAGTGATTGCAAACCTGGAAGAAGGGGGACTATATGGTCTCTCTGGACATCAAAGATGCTTACCTACATGTCCCAATTTACCCTTCTCCAAGGGTACCTCAGGTTTGTGGTACAGAACTGTCACTATCAGTTTCAGACGCTGCCGATTGGATTGTCCACGGCACCCCGGGTCTTTACCAAGGTAATGGCCGAAATGATGATACTCCTTCGAAAGAAGGGAGTTTTAGTTATCCCTTACTTGGACGATCTCCTGATAAGGGCAAGATCCAGGGAACAGTTGGAAGTCGGGGTAGCACTATCTCAGATAGTGCTGCGGCAGCACGGTTGGATTCTCAATATTCCACAATCGCAGCTGATCCCGACGACACGCCTTCTATTCCTAGGGATGATCCTGGACACAGTCCGGAAAAAGGTGTTTTCTCCCGGAGGAGAAAGCCAGGGGGTTATCCGAACTAGTCAGAAACCTCCTAAAACCAGGCCAAGTGTCAGTGCACAAGGGTCCTGGGAAAAATGGTGGCTTCCTACGAAGAAATTCCATTCGGCAGATTCCACGCAAGAACTTTCCAGTGGGACCTGCTGGACAAATGGTCCGGATCGCATCTTCAGATGCATCAGCGGATAACCCTGTCACCAAAGACAAGGGTGTCTCTCCTGTGGTGGTTGCAGAGTGCTCATCTTCTAGAGGGCCGCAGATTCAGCATTCAGGACTGGGTCCTGGTGACCACGGATGCCAGCCTGAGAGGCTGGGGAGCAGTCACACAGGGAAAAAATTTCCAGGGCTTGTGGTCAAGCCTGGAGACATCACTTCACATAAATATTTTGGAGCTAAGGGCCATTTACAATGCCCTAAGCCAAGCAATACCTCTGCTTCAAGGTCAGCCGGTGCTGATCCAGTCGGACAATATCACGGCAGTCGCCCACGTAAACAGACAGGGCGGCACAAGAAGCAGGAGGGCAATGGCAGAAGCTGCAAGGATTTTTCGCTGGGCGGAAAATCATGTGATAGCACTGTCAGCAGTGTTCATTCCGGGAGTGGACAACTGGGAAGCAGACTTCCTCAGCAGGCACGACCTCCACCCGGGAGAGTGGGGACTTCACCCAGAAGTCTTCCACATGATTGTAAACCATTGGGAAAAACCAAAGGTGGACATGATGGCGTCCCGCCTAAACAAAAAATTGGACAGGTATTGCGCCAGGTCAAGGGACCCTCAGGCAATAGCTGTGGACGCTCTGGTAACACCGTGGGTGTACCAGTCAGTGTATGTGTTCCCTCCTCTTCCTCTCATACCAAAAGTACTGAGAATTATAAGACGGAGGGGAGTAAGAACTATACTCGTGGCTCCGGATTGGCCAAGAAGGACTTGGTACCCGAAACTTCAAGAGATGCTCACGGAGGACCCGTGGCCTCTACCTCTAAGAAGGGACCTGCTCCAGCAAGGACCCTGTCTATTCCAAGACTTACCGCGGCTGCGTTTGACGGCAGGGCGGTTGAACGCCGGATCCTGAAGGAAAAAGGCATTCCGGATGAAGTCATCCCTACCCTGGTCAAGCCAGGAAGGATGTAACCGCAAAGCATTATCACCGCATTTGGCGAAAATATGTTGCGTGGTGCGAGGCCAGTAAGGCCCCGATGGAGGAATTTCAACTAGGTCGATTCCTGCATTTCCTGTAAACAGGAGTGTCTATGGGCCTAAAATTGGGGTCCATTAAGGTTCAAATTTCGGCCCTGTCGATTTTCTTCAAGAAAGAACTGGCTTCAGTTCCTGAAGTTCAGACGTTTGTCAAGGGGGTACTGCATATACAGCCTCCTTTTGTGCCTCCAGTGGCACCTTGGGATCTCAATGTAGTTTTGGGGTTCCTAAAATCACATTGGTTGAACCACTCACCACTGTGGACTTAAAATATCTCACATGGAAAGTGGTAATGCTGTTGGCCCTGGCTTCAGCCAGGCGTGTCTCAGAATTGGCGGCTTTATCCTATAAAAGCCCTTACCTAATTTTTCATACGGACAGGGCAGAATTGAGGACTCGTCCTCAATTTCTCCCTAAGGTGGTTTCAGCGTTTCACTTGAACCAGCCTATTGTGGTTCCTGCGGCTACTAGGGACTTGGAGGACTCCAAGTTGCTGGACGTAGTCAGGGCCCTGAAAATATGTTTCCAGGACGGCTTGAGTCAGAAAATCTGACTCGCTGTTTATCCTGTATGCACCCAACAAGCTGGGTGCTCCTGCTTCTAAGCAGACTATTGCTCGTTGGATTTGTAGTACAATTCAGCTTGCACATTCTGTGGCAGGCCTGCCACAGCCAAAATCTGTAAAAGCCCATTCCACAAGGAAGGTGGGCTCATCTTGGGCGGCTGCCCGAGGGGTCTCGGCTTTACAACTTTGCCGAGCAGCTACTTGGTCAGGGGCAAACACGTTTGCTAAATTCTACAAATTTGATACCCTGGCTGAGGAGGACCTGGAGTTCTCTCATTCGGTGCTGCAGAGTCATCCGCACTCTCCCGCCCGTTTGGGAGCTTTGGTATAATCCCCATGGTCCTTACGGAGTTCCCAGCATCCACTAGGACGTCAGAGAAAATAAGAATTTACTTACCGATAATTCTATTTCTCGTAGTCCGTAGTGGATGCTGGGCGCCCATCCCAAGTGCGGATTGTCTGCAATACTTGTACATAGTTATTGTTACAAAAATCGGGTTATTATTGTTGTGAGCCATCTTTTCAGAGGCTCCTCTGTTATCATGTTGTTAACTGGGTTCAGATCACAGGTTGTACGGTGTGATTGGTGTGGCTGGTATGAGTCTTACCCGGGATTCAAAATCCTTCCTTATTGTGTACGCTCGTCCGGGCACAGTATCCTAACTGAGGCTTGGAGGAGGGTCATAGGGGGAGGATCCAGTGCACACCAGGTAGTCCTAAAGCTTTACTTTTGTGCCCAGTCTCCTGCGGAGCCGCTATTCCCCATGGTACTTACGGAGTTCCCAGCATCCACTACGGACTACGAGAAATAGAATTATCGGTAAGTAAATTCTTATTTTTTATTTCAACAATGCGATCCTCCTCGCTCCCTTTATTCCCCCCTGTCACTTGGTCGTTCCTATTACAACCTCTCCCTCCCATATGCTCCTCCTTACCCTAATTATCGTTCTGTCACAATGCCACGTCCCCTCCCCCCCCCCCCCCGAAGGATACGCCAGGATGGCGTTTTTCCTTTTAGTGTTAAACCTGGCCCTTCTACAGGAAAAGGTTCTTCCCCGCTGTATTCTCATACAGTCCCTTTCCCCTTTTCTCTCCGCCTCTATCTCTCCTTTCCCCCTCTCCATCCCCATGGTTGGACGGTTCCCATCCCGCCCCTCTATTTGCGTCACCCACAGTTCTTCCCACCATGACCCTGAAAATGATATCGGTTAATGCTAATGGCCTTAACTCTCCCACTAAACGAGCCATGGCCATCCAATTCTTTAACAGACAAAAGTCTGATGTGGTACTAATTCAGGAGACCCATTTTAAACCCCCACACCCCTCTATGTCCTGCAAACAATTCCCACATGTCTATTATTCAAGCATGCCTAACAAACGAAGGGGAACCGCTATTATGATACGCCGAGGCCTCCCTATAACTGTTCATGATACGAACTCGGACCCCCAGGGCCGTTACGTTATCCTTTCATGTTCCTATAACCAAGCCCCCCTGATTCTGGCCTCCGTGTATGCCCCTAATGCACAGCAGGGTTCTCTGTTTACAGCCTTTTCTTTATCATCCACTAGGGGTCACTGGAGTACTCTTGGGATATGGACGGCTTCCACCGGAAGAAGGCACTGAATAAATTAATTTTTGAGACTACTCCTCCCCTCCATATCCTCGAGCACTTCAGTGTTTTTTCTGTGCTCGACACAGTTAGAAGGCATAGTGGAGCTCGTCCACGAAGTATTGGAATTTTTTTTTTAGTTCCTAAGTTTTTCTTCTTTTCAAGGATTTCCACGTCCTTTCCCCCCTTCTAACAGGCGTGGGTCAGGGACAGTGGAAGCGGCTGAGAACAGCCGTGAGTGTCGGACCTCTCTGTAAAGAGCTCCCTCACTCCACCTGCAGGCTGCCTGCAAAAAGCTGGACGGAGCTTGGATGAGAAGCCCCGTCATAGACTTTGGTCACGGTCCAGGTATGTTAGGGGCGGTCAGCTCTTGCTGCCGCTCCACTGTTGGGGATTGTATTGGGTACTCACCGCTGCCCGGAGCGCGTGTGCATGGGCCGCTTCACGGCTCCATGCGGCGCGCTCTCACTCTCCGCTCCCAGCATCTTAAATACCAGACCGCTGCTCCCCGGCGCCGCAGCAGCGCTGCCTGGCTACACAGACACTCCGCAATGTGTGTGGCGGGCGGGAGCGCGTGTGCATAGGCCGCTCCAGGGCTCTATGCAGCACGCTCGCTGCTTCCGCTATCCGCCCGCAGCAGCCGAGGAATTCCCGCTGCCTGGGCCTACAGGTACAGGCCGCTCACACGGCCCTATGCAGACCTCCACAGGCCCCGACCCGGTGCTGTACACGGAGGTCGTGGGAGTGGGGGGGGGGGAGACATTGGCAGTATTTGGCAGTGTTAAGTAAGGTGCTTAATATGTTAATGTTCTCCTGTCTGTTCCAGGTTTCCTTTATTACATCTCGGCTAAGAGTGGTACTAGGGAAATTTTGGGGTCAGTTTTCTTATTGCTGGCAGGCACTGCACTTGCCTGATATATACCAGGAACTTTGGTGTTATTACTGAGTCGTGCAGTCTGTCTGTGTGTAGTTTGTATTGTCTGTCTTTTATAATGAGTAAGACACCAGCAAAATCTAAGAAACATTTTTCATGTCATGTCTGTAAGAGTGTGTTGCCTGATGGATCCACCACATGTACAGCATGTGTTGTTAATACAGCCATAAATACGATTTCAGAAGTAAAACCACCATCTCTGGACCCTCCATGGGCTTTACTTGCAGATGTATTAGTTGGTTTACAATCAGAGCTGGCCGCCTCTCGTGAAGAAAGAGAGGCGGCAAGATCTGAGTTTAAAATGAGACCATTTGAGTTACCAGAGTCTCAATCTGGTCAGAGGCCCACCTTGAGTGGAAAAGATAAATTTCCTTTTCCTAATAATTCTCCAGTCTCTGGGATACTAGACCTCACTGAACAGGAGTATGAGGAGGGCGAAATAGGGCAACAGTCAGATAGTGACGATTTTGACAGCCCAGGTATTGACAATCTCATCGGAGCAGTACGTCAGTCGCTGGAGTTTACGGAAACTGAGGAGCACCTGACGAATGATGAGGTAGTTTTTACTAAACGACAGAGATCTCCGATGTGTTTCCCTATTTCGGAATCTCTTAATAAAATGTTACTGGAATCACGGAAAAATCCGGATAAACGGTTTTCTATTCCTCGTAGATTTAAATCGAGTTACCCGTTTCCAGAGTCCATGACAGCTACTTGGGAGAACCCACCATTGGTGGATTCATCCGTATCCAAACTTACAAGGAAGTTAACCATACCAGTACCAACTGCTACTACGCTTAAAGACCCTGCAGATCGTAAAATAGAGGCTATGCTAAGGTCCATGTATACAGCAGCTGGAGTGCTGCTGAGACCTGGGTTGGTTGGCATTTGGGTTACTAAAGCTTTAATGGTATGGATAAAAGAGCTCAAGTCGGCTCTGCAAGATGACCATCTTATACTTCTCGCGGATCAAATCTGGGAAGCTGCTGAATATCTATGTACAGCTTCTACTGACGTCTGTCAGCTTACTTCTCGCCTGTCCTCATCGCTAGTCATAGTACGACGAGCACTTTGGCTGCGTTCTTGGCAGGCGGAGACGGAGGTTAAAAAAGGTATAGAGGCATTGCCTTATGATGGCGAGAAGCTTTTTCGGTCCTGAATTGGACAAATGGATTTCTGAGGCTACTGGAGGAAAGTCTGTGTTTCTTCCATCGCCTACAACTATACCTAAACGGAAATATTCTGGTCCGGCGTTCAAATCCTTTAGAACTCAGCCCTTTCGTGGGCAGGGCACAGGAGCAGTCACGCCTGGTAGAAGAGGTCGGGGACGTAGTGCTCGACAATCCAATGCACGTCGTCAAGACACTAAGACCACTAACAAACCAGTGGCATGATGGGCTCCCAGCCCATCTCGGATCTCCAATTGTGGGAGCACGCCTTCAGAGCTTTCAGGGGGCGTGGCTGCAGACGTCCACAGATGGGTGGATCCGCAAGTTAGTATTAGAGGGTTACAAAATAGAGTTCGATTATCTTCCGACAGGAAGATTTTTCACGACAGGACTGCCTGTGTCGGACGACAAGAAAGCAGTTCTGCAGGTTGCCATTCAGTCTCTGCTGAATGCTGCAGTTGTAATTCCGGTCCCCGTGCAGGAACAGGGGCAGGGTTATTATTCCAGTCTGTTTCTGGTACCAAAACCAGATGGCTCAGTCAGGCCAATATTGAACCTAAAAGGTCTCAATCATTACGTCACTTACCACAGATTCAAGATGGAATCTCTCAGGTCAGTAATTGCAGGGTTAGAGCCGCAGGAATTCATGATTGCACTGGATCTCAAGGATGCGTACTTACACATTCCGATTTGGCCACCTCACCAGAGTTTCTTAAGGTTTGCGATAAGGCGAGACCATTACCAGTTTCAGGCTCTGCCGTTTGGCCTCTCATCAGCGCCTCGGGTATTCACCAAGGTAATGTCCGTGATGATAGCTCATCTCAGGTCCCTAGGGGTAATAATTGTTCCGTATTTGGACGATCTACTCATAAAGGCTCCGTCTCAACAATTGCTTCTCCAGCATGCTTTGCTAACGTACAATGTACTAGTTCAGCACGGTTGGATAGTCAGTTTAAAGAAATCACATCTAATTCCGTGTCAGCGACTTCAATTCCTAGGGATGATTCTCGATACAGTAAAACAAAAGGTTTACCTGCCACAACAGAAAGTACAGGTCATTCGTCATCTGGTGCAATTAGTGCTCAAGCCACGCACAGTCTCAGTACATTTGTGCATTCGCCTTTTAGGCACAATGGTGGCGGCTTTCGAAGCACTTCAGTTCGGAAGGTTTCACTCACGTCCGTTTCAACTGGAGGTGTTAGCGCAATGGTCGGGATCACATCTGCAGTTGCACCACAGGGTGAGATTGTCGCCACAAGTCAGGGTGTCTCTTCTCTGGTGGTTAAAAATACACAATCTATCTGCAGGGAGACGATTCGGCGTCGTGAATTGGATAATTCTGACAACAGACGCAAGTCTCAGAGGTTGGGGAGCTGTAGTTCAGAGTCATCGGCTCCAGGGCCTCTGGGCAAATCACGAAAGATCGCTATCCATAAATGTTCTGGAACTCAGGGCGATTTACAATGCTCTAAGACAAGCAGTGTACATGTTTCGTTTTCAGACTGTTCAGGTGCAGTCAGACAATGCGACGGCAGTCGCATACATAAACAAACAAGGAGGAACGAGAAGCCGCATGGCAATGCGGGAAGTAGCTCGGATCCTCAGATGGGCCGAATATCACCAGGTGATATTGTCGGCAGTGTTCATTCCGGGAGTGGACAACTGGTAGGCAGATTTTCTCAGTCGTCGGGATTTTCATCCAGGAGAGTGGGCATTAAATCCAGAAGTATTTCAGATGTTGATCCAGAAGTGGGGGTACCCTCAGGTGGATCTGATGGCATCCCGCCACAATCATCAGGTGTCACGATATGTGTCCAGAACAAGAGATCCAGGGGCAGTGGCGGTGGATGCTCTCACAGCCACGTGGCCGTACAGCCTTGTGTATCTGTTTCCGCTGCTCCCGCTGTTGCTAAAACGGATCAAGAGAGGGTCCGTCACAGTCATACTAATAGCGCCTCATTGGCCTCGGAGGGCTTGGTTCTCGGATCTCCTCGGGTTACTCGCAGACGATCCGTGGCCACTCCCACTACGTCCGGACCTGTTACAACAGGGTCCGTTCCTTTACCCCGATTTAGCGCGGCTGCGTTTGACGGGGTGGCTGTTGAAAAGGCCATCTTAAGAAGAGAGGGCATTCCTGAGTCTGTTATACCAACCATGGTACGAGCTAGGAAGCCGGTTACGGCAGCTCATTATTACAGAATCTGGCGTACTTATATAAGTTGGTGTGAAGCTCGGAAATTTCCGACATCATCTTTTAATTTATCCCGTCTTTTGTTATTTTTACAGATGGGGTTAGATGGAGGACTACGTCTTTCCACACTAAAGGTGCAGGTATCTGCGTTGTCAATTTTCTTTCAAAGGAAATTGGCCTCGTTGCCGTCAATACATACGTTTTTACAGGGTGTAAAGAGGATACAGCCTCCTTTCATTCCACCTACAGCACCATGGGACTTGAATCTGGTTTTAGATTTCTTACAGTCCGATTACTTTGAACCTTTACGACAAGTGGATATTAAATTTCTCACTTGGAAAACGATTTTTCTTTTAGCCTTAGCTTCGGCTAGGCGTGTTTCAGATCTGGGTGCCTTGTCGTGCAAGTCACCGTATTTAGTTTTTCATGATGACAGAGCGGAACTTCGGACGAATCCCGCTTTTCTACCAAAGGTAGTGTCGTCTTTTCACATCAATCAACCAATAGTAGTTCCTGTGTTAACAGGAGATTCTGGAACGTTGGATGTGGTTCGCGCATTGCGCATCTATGTATCCCGAACGTCTACTGTGCGTAAAACGGATACGTTGTTTGTTCTCTATGATGCGGCTAAGAGGGGTTGGCCAGCCTCTAAGCAAACCTTATCCAGATGGATCAAACTGACCATACGTCAGGCTTACCTTTATGCTAGGTTACAGCCACCTACTTCAGTAACAGCTCATTCCACACGTTCTGTGGGAACGTCATGGGCAGCGAGTCGTGGGGCTTCTACGACACAGCTTTGCCGTGCGGCTACTTGGTCTTCAGTGCACACGTTTGTGCGCTTTTACAAGTTTGATACTTTCGCGGCATCAGCATCTAGCTTTGGCCGTTTAGTGTTACAAGTGCCAAACAGCTCTCCCACCACGGAGGAAACTTTGGTACATCCCAAGAGTACTCCAGTGACCCCTAGTGGATGATAAAGAAAATAGGATTTTGGTACTTACCAGGTAAATCCTTTTCTTTGAATCCATAGGGGGCACTGGACGCCCACCCAGAGCAGTTTACCTGTTTTAGGAAGTTCAGTGGTTCTTATGGTAACACACTTTCACGACTGGTTTAAATTTAACAAGGATTAATCAGTTATGGTGTCAACTGTTTAGTTGTCTGTTACGTTTTGTGTCAACTTTATTGTTGTCCGTGAGATTATATGTAATTCTCCTTTGGTCAATCTCTCTATCGATCCTGTTCGGCTCAGTAAAAAACACTGAAGTGCTCGAGGATATGGAGGGGAGGAGTAGTCTCAAAAATTAATTTATTCAGTGCCTTCTTCCGGTGGAAGCCGTCCATATCCCAAGAGTACTCCAGTGCCCCCTATGGATTCAAAGAAAAGGATTTACCTGGTAAGTACCAAAATCCTATTTTTTGACAGCCTATCCCGCCTCCCTACGGGCACGACTATAATTGGAGGAGACTGCAATGTCACGCTGGATCCACTCCATGACAGATCTCGCCCCGCCCCTACTACCTCTACTCCCGCCAAACTCGGCAAGCGTCTGCAGACACATTTAACACTATATAACCTGTATGACAGCTGGAGGACTTTGTACCCTTCAGCGCAGGGTTTCACTCACTACTCCCCGCCTCACGATCTCTATACCCGCATAGACTATATATTCGTCGACCGGGACACTACTCGTAAACTCCTCAGTGCCCAGACGCTCCCTATCTCCTGGTCGGACCACTCCGCTGTTTTGCTCGAGATTTCATCCTCTTCACCCCTCCCCACCAGATTCTGGCGGCTAAACGAATCTCTTCTGCTTAAAAAAAGCACCGTAGCTGATATTGTCACCGCCTTAGCCAACTATTATGCGGACAACGCGACCCCTGACATCTCTCCCTCCCTAATATGGGAAGCGCATAAGGCGACCATCCAGGGCTACCTTATAAGCCTTACGGCCGCCCAGAAGAAAACTGAAGCCCAACGGATCCGAGTCTTAGAAACAAAACTTGCCGCCCTGACCCTTCTGCACCAGCGCCGCCCTAGAAAGAAAACATATTCCAAACTCCTAGCAGTCAAAGGTCAGCTATCCCAAATCCTCACCAAAAAGGCAGTCAAGGCACTCTTATGGGCACGCCAAAGGTTCTATGAGAAATCTGATAAGGCTGACACTCTCCTAGCCCAAAAACTAAGAGCGAAACGCACTCAAAATCGCATTGTATCCCTGCGCTGTGCGGACGGGTCTGCCACATTTGATCCATCGCGAATGGCCGCCCAATTCCGGGATTATTATACATCCTTGTACAATCTCCCTTCCACTCTTGATGCTGATCCTGACCATGTCTCTAAACTCCGAGACTATCTTTCCACTTGCAAACTCCCTAAACTTTCCGACTCGGATATATCGACACTCAATGCCTCCATCTCCACTGAGGAAATCTCAGTAGCCATTCAGCAGTTACGCCGCACAGCAGCCCCTGGCCCGGATGGCTTCACCGCTCTATATTATAAAAAATTTACTACCTCTTTGCTCCCCATGCTCCAATCTCTGTTTAACGCAATCCTAGATGGGGACTCATTCGATACAGCCACCACTAGGGCCAACTTTATCCTCATCCCGAAACCTGACAGGGACCCGATGGAGATGAGGAACTATCGACCCATCTCGCTCTTGAATGTGGACCTAAAGCTTTTCGCCAAAATCTTGGCTAATAGACTTGCTCCATTCTTACCCGCCCTCATTCACCCCGACCAGGTCGGTTTCATTCCCTCCAGACAAGCCGCAGATAATACTAGGCGTCTCATTGACCTCATCCAATTGGCACATGACAAGTCTCTTCCGATGCTGGCCGTGGCTCTCGACGCAGAAAAGGCCTTCGATAGGGTGGCTTGGCCATTCCTACAACAGACACTCCTAAATTTGGGCCTACATGGCGCCTTCTATAAAGGAGTTACTTCGCTGTATCAGAACCCCTCAGCCTCTATCTTAATTAATGGCCTTTCCTCCGATCCTCTTCCCATACGCAACGGCACCCGACAGGGCTGTCCTCTTTCCCCCCTACTCTTCGCTCTCATTATGGAACCGTTGGCAGCTAGAATTAGACTAAACCGTAACATAACTGGTATCACGTCAGGAGCTCACAACCACAAAATTGCTCTATATGCCGATGACGTCATCCTCACCCTGACTGACCCACCTGCCTCCCTCCCACATCTGATGGAGGAGATAGCTACGTACAGCAGGTTCTCAAATTACAACATTAACTCAGACAAAACCGAAATATTGGCCCTACATGTCGCGGACCCAGATCTTCGTCTCCTACAGGCCGCCTTCCCATGTGCTTGGCGAGCTGATAAGCTCAAATACCTGGGCATCTATCTTACTAAGTCCTACTCTGGTCTCTATGCTGCCAACTTTCCCAGACTCTTAACATCTATCAAACAAGATATGACAAAGTGGAATAAATACATCCTATCTTGGTTTGGACGGATGACGGCCGTTAAGATGACACTACTGCCCCGTCTGTTATATCTGTGGCAAACTCTCCCCATCCACGTCCCCACCTCAATCCTTAAAAATCTTCAAGCAGACCTCACCAGATTTATCTGGGCAGGGCGAAAGCCCAGAGTAAAGATGCGAATCCTCCAAAAGCATCGTCTAGAAGGGGGTCTAGGAGTTCCTGACCTCCTCAAATACTATAGAGCTGCTCACTTAACCACATGTGTCCTCTGGCACGATAATCCAGGACACAGAATCTGGACGCAACTAGAGGCTACCACACTCCACAGATATTCCCCCTACAGTTTGCTCTGGTGCCGGCCGAATAGCCGTCCCCCAGCTTCATCGCTGATGCCCACAGTGAAATTCACCCTCGCCATATGGGACCTTTGCTCACGTCTTTACCGGCTACGCTCTTTTCACCCCTCTGTGGAACAACCCGGCATTCCCACCAGGGGAGAACCGCTTAGCTTTTGATTCCTGGACCAACCATAACTCACTTTTCCTTCTAGACATCGCCCCGCTACATACGTTCCCCACGTTTGACGACTTACAATCCCGTTTCTCGCTCCCACGCTCAACCTTTTATCAATTCTTGCAGATACGCCACTTTTTTGCCTCTACCTCCGGAACACCACCTGTGGGAGGTAAAACGAGCTTTGAATCCCTCAGCTGTACCTGTCGATCAACTAAAGGCTTACTTTCAACTATATATCAAATCTTATTAGCTCACAACTCGCCCCTGAAGGAACCCCACGAAGTAGCGTGGGAGCGGGAGGTAGGTGAAACCCTGACGACGGATGAATGGTCAGAGATCAGGCAAGAAATTTCCACGAGCTCCATTGCGGTCCGAATCAAAGAAAATGCCTACAAATTATATTACCGATGGTACCTGGTACCATCGCGTCTCCATTCAATCTACCCCTCCTGCTCGGATAACTGTTGGCGTCAATGTGGCCAGCGTGGAACCCTGCTGCATATTTGGTGGAACTGCCCGCAAATTAAGGGATATTGGACTAGGGTCCATAGACTTATTTTTAAGGTCCTCGGATTGACGATCCCGAGGTCTCCTCTCTATTCCCTGCTCTCTCGCCCAATACCTCACACCCCCCGCCACCAACAAAAGCTAATTAAGCATATTTTAAATACGGCCAAATGCCAAATCGCGGCCAACTGGAAATCTCTGTCACGACCCCTGCTACCATTAACGCTATATGGCAAACCTATAGACTGGAACGTATTACAGCGGTTCTCCGGGACACCCCAGATAATTTTACCAATACGTGGTCACCCTGGACGTCACACTTCGGTGCTGAACCTCCACTAACTACCATATAAGATAAAGGGAACCATCACAATACCCTATCCAACTGAGGATAATCCGATGTACTGCCCAGGCGACTGGGACCGCCCGACCATTCCTCCCTTTCCAATCCTCCCTCCCCTCTTTTTTCTTCCCCCTCCTTGCCTCTTTTCTCTTCTACTTCTAATCTTACGCTTACTCTTTGTTACTCTTTTATAAGCTATAATGCTTCATTAAGAGGTATTCCTCCGCCCTTAGTTACGGTACACACCAAATGTATTACACTATCTATTGGCAACTCTCTATACATTGGCATGCATGCCTGTTTGATTCCTCACTCTCTCAATGTTGTACATAGATAGATATGCTGTCACTGTTATTTAACAGTTAACTGCGATATATACCGATGTGTGATACCTGTAATGTATTTCTTACGAATATCTTGTTAAAAGTACAAAACTCAATAAAACTTTTTCTCAAAAAAAAAAAAAGAGGGTTGATTTCGTGAGAGGGAGAACCCACAGGCTGAAATCTGGCCCTAATGGTTTGCCCCTGTCTTGGATTAAATGTGAAGAGTAAGACAGTGGTGGGATCTAATTGTTAGAAATAGTAGGAATAAGTATAAGTGGGGATCCCTCTGTTAGTGTTATCCCACAGGGAATGTGGTCTTCCTACTTCACTGGGTATTCCCTAGCGGTCGCCCGTCTAGGTACTGGCCTAGCCCACCTCCATTTGGCTTCCAAGATCGGACGAGATCAGGCATGAGCGTAGGGGTATGGTCGTAGGAGGACTTACCCTGTGCCACTAATGAGAGTGCACCGAAAAAGGAGGGATTGTTTCCTCCTGGGAGAAGGATAATGAAGAAGATTGAGAAGAAGAGTAGTAATAGATCTTGTAAGCGTAAATCTGCTGTCCTCGTTAGACGGAGGAGGGGACACGCTCCCCAGAATCGTGGATGAGAGTTCACGGAAGGAAGAAAAGAATATGAAAAAGAGTAACAGTTGATAATAGGTCCACTAAAATGTGGGGTCCCTATTGGTCTCTTAAAGAATCAAATATAGTACTGGATGTAACATTGGCTTTGTATACATTTGTTCGTACCATTCTCGATTTTCTGATAAATATTATGCTGTTAATAATAGCCCAGCATTTCTGTACTGTAAATGAAATCTAACAGAATGTGGTAATTACAGACCTCCTGAGGACGTGTAAGCACAGTACCTCCGGTGGACCTGATGCGAGACCACACACCACCGCCTGTCCTCACTGCATTTAGTGAGTGATTATCAGGTTATTGATACATATCACAAGGGAGCGCCAGTAGTAATAATCATAGTAATTCTTTTTTAGAAACGGTAAATAATTAACTGGAGCATAAGGAACCTATTCAGTTGTACCAAATTAAATATTCAAAACCACATACAGTTGTCAGACAGGCGTGATGTACACAGGACTCTGTAGAAAAAAAACACAGTTTGAAATATCTAAAGCAGACTAAAACGCGGGACCACACTCCACCTATCCCTATTGATTCAATGAGTGATTGTAAAGTGCACCTGGGAGCGCCAGCAAACACAGAGCCAAAAATAGTTTCCTGCATCAATGAATATTTTAGCTGGAGCATCAGAACTGATAGTATAAAGCAAATAATAGTTAAATATCACCCTGTGGTATTCAGGTAGGTGAGGTACCCGCAGGAATGCGGGACCACCCTCCACCTGTCCCTACTGTTTGAAGGAGTGATTGTGCCAGGATATAATACCCCTAAAGGCGTCAGCAGTAGTGATAGTCAGAAAAAACTCACTATATTAGTGAGTGTTAAAGCTGGAGCATCAAACCAGTTCAATAATACAGGTAAGTATTAAATATCACCCATGAAGTCTTCAGGTAGGCAAGGTGCCCGCAAGGAAAACGCGTTTCACCCGGTCACGGGCTTGTTCACTTCCATTGAGAGCAGCTGCTGTGTGCTGAGTTCCTGGGTATTTAAAGACCCCTCCATTTGCTAGCAACCAATGACTGTGGCTGGGGGCGGGATCGAGGTAAATGAGCCTGCTTAGCCGCGTCGCGCTGGGCGGGCTCTACTGTTGATAAGGGATAAATAGCGGGAGGTTACTAGGTGGGCGGACAGTATACTTCCTGTTTCCGCCCATAGACTAGGTGTACCGCATGAGAGCGGACCTCTGTGAGCGGCATCACATTTGCGATCTCAGGGCGGAAGTAATACTGTGAACTTCCGCCCTTGGATGATGTTGCTGTGTTGCCTGGATACAATAGGCAGCATGCGGCGTAGGATATGAGGGCGGAAGTAGTACTTTGGACTTCCGCCCTCAAAAGATGGGGGTGTATTGCCAGGATACAGTGGGCGGTGTTCGACGTCCTGATCGATACAGTCATGACGTCAGTTAGGGGGCCGGCTGTCAGATTTCCATTATCCGCCCTAACTTGTGATAGATGTATTTCGGCAGTGTATATTAGGGAATTAATGCCCTAATTCAGGAAGAAGGGAAGAAGAGAAACAGGACGAGATCCCAAATGGGACACACCACGGACATCAAGGTATTCGGAACGACAGAGGCGGAAAATACGTTAGATCCGATCACTTCCCAACAATTAACAATAATCAACCTATCTCACAGAACTGTTACCCCAGTACAATCGGAGGTCCTTAGTAAAGGGCTTTCCTTTTCCCCCACCAAATCTTTCAATAGATTCTTATGGGAAAAGGATTTAAGATTATTTGGACGAAAACTTTTGCTAAAAAAAATTTTTGCAAAAAGAAGTCAATCCATGGACTATAATACGGAGAATACTTTAACAGACGAAGATAGTAATATATTGGATATCATGGAAGAACTATATTCTGAATCCAATATGGACACCATATCAAATCGGCGTCCAATGTGTAAAGGGAAATCTAATTTCTTTCCCACGGATGACAACAGCCCTGAAGTGCGGGTATTTTTGAATATGGTTGCCAAAGAATTTGACATCATTTACATGACGAACCGTAGGAAACAACATAGATTCCCAGACAACCTGAAAAAGGAGGAGAGACAAGCATTAAAGGAGATACAAGCGTGGAAAGATGTAGTGATAAAACCGTCTGACAAGGGCGGGAATATCGTTCTCTGGCCGACAGAGATGTACGTTATTGAAGCACTTCGTCAATTGAATCAGACGAACTGCTATAAGAGACTTCCTTACAATCCGATTCCTCAATTTCTGAGAGAATACTCTCAGCTGATTGACGAAGCATTATCCACAGACACAATAACGAAACAGGAACACAAATATCTCTCAGTAACCAATCCAAGGATTCCCACTTTCTTTCTCCTCCCCAAGGTTCACAAGAACATCCAAAGACCTCCCGGAAGACCAATAATGTCTGGTAATGGAGGGATGTTGGAACAGCCGAGCCGCTTTTTGGATTTACATCTCCGTGAGTACGTATTACAGCTTCCTTCTTATTTACAAGATACATCGGACTTGCTCCGCAAGATACAGGACATCAACTTTGAGGAACACTTTCTGCTGGCCACTTTAGATGTGGAAGCACTATATACTAGCATCGACCATCAGATGGGCCTTGAGGCAGTCGAATACTTCCTACATTCCAGTAACAATGATGATTTCAATTCCCTACTATTCAAGTTGTTGAAATTTGTATTAGAGAAGAACCATTTCACCTTTCAGGACCGTTTCTACTTACAAATTAGGGGTAACGCAATGGGTGCAGCTTGTGCACCCACATACGCTAATCTATTTCTGGGGAGATGGGAACAAACTCATGTTTTCAATGAACATGATGACAGATACACAGAACATGTATTATTATGGCTCAGGTATATAGACGACATCTTTATCATCTGGGATGGTACAGAGGAACTCTTGTTGTCATTTATCCGTCATCTCAATAACAACAGTTTGAATATAAATTTGACACACACAATCAGTAAAGAAAAGGTCGCGTTTTTGGATCTACAGATTTATAAGTCATTTGATGGCACAATTTTCATGGAACTCTACTGGAAAGAGACCGCCACGAACAGTATCCTCCTCCAAACTAGCGCACACTTTCCCCCTACCATAGAAAACATCCCCAAGGGGGAGTTTTTGAGACTGAGGCGCAATTGTTCGGAGGTGGGTACCTACAAGATGAAAAGTCTTGATTTGATCAATCACCTTTCAGAGAGGGGATATAGCAAACGCTCCCTCAAGAGAGCTCGCAAAGAAGCACTGTATACCAGTAGAGACACTCTGATCTCTCAACATCAGCCCAAGGCCAAGACGGATGAGACCAAGATTAGGTTCATTGGAACCTTCTGTCCTGAATGGAAACTCCTGAAACAGGCAATTGAAAAGCACTTACCCATTCTGCAGTCAGATGTGGATCTATCACCTTTCATAGATTCCAATATCAACATGAGTTGGCGCAGGTCCATGAACATCAAGGACCATCTGGTTAGAAATCATTTTGTCAAACATACACCAACACAAAGACAGATAACAGACTTCATGACAAGCAGAACACCGAAACAAAGCGGAGTGATGGGTTATTTTCCCTGCGGAAAATGTAAAGTATGCCCTCATATCTTGAAAACCAACTTGGTGGTGGACAGATATGGTGATACTATACTGAAAATGCAATTCTTTAATTGCGACACACAAGCACTTATTTATTGTATAACGTGCAGTTGTGAGATAAGATATATAGGAATGACAACTCGAAAACTCAAAGAAAGAACTTTGAAACATCTGGGTACCTGCCGTAATGCCGTCACAGATCTAGCTCGTATGAAGAAAATCACCACGGTGGCGAGACACTTCAATACCGGTCACAAAAATTGCCAAAAGGACCTTTAAAGTTTTTGGTTTGGAGCAAATCCACTTAGGAATTAGAGGCGGTGACATCACCAGAGAACTACTAAAAAAAGAAAGCGAGTGGATTTTTAGGTTGGGAGGTCTGAGACCTAATGGCCTCAACGAGAATATCAATTTCAGTGTTTTTTTGTAAAAAATCTTTCAAAAACAACATCCAAATAATCGCACCCTGACTCACCTCCTGATATCATTTCTGACATTATAATATAGATATTATACTCCCCTTTCTTTTCCTTTTCCTGCATCCCTTCTTTTTCCCACCCCAACCCCCTTCCCCTTTTCTCTACAATACTCAATGTGTTTAATTTATAATCTCACTATTTACCAGAAAAAATCTTCTAATCCAAATAGTATTTGTTCATCACTTCCAACACTGTCACCAACAATTATTCCTTATTCAGCCTCTATCATAGATTTACAAATATATCAGTTCTCATTTCATATTTTTTCACCCCTTTTTTTCACATGCACACATAGCACTTCATTTGAACATGTCCACTGAGTCCACTGTCCAGTTAATTACGAATATTGACTCCATACACCTTCCACTCTCACACCCTTCTCCCAGACATACTCACTTATATTTTTATTTTTCACATAGGTCTTATAACCAGCAACTCAAAATAATTCACATTTGTAGTTTTTTTCTTATCAAGGTACATTCACCCACACACACGTGTTAGCACCAATTTAGTTCCTATTTTCGATTTCATAACACCAGGCACTTTGCACCCCACTTTACCACTCTAAACCATTAACCCACGCTTTCACCCCGTGCACCACATAGTTACACATTAACAACTTACCTCACTCTGGGGGAACTATGCCCCCATGATATGTACACTATCCTTTCTATTTTATGCTATCCTGCTTTGATATCATTTTATCAACCTCTATAGTCAGATTCACTTATTCCTAATAAATTTTCTCCACAACTTTCTTCAATTTTTATAATTTCATGTTATCATTCCCATTGAACACAATTTTTGACGGGTGGTATTCATGTGACCGGCGGTCTGCTGACCGACAGTCACATGACCTCCTCCACCATCCCGCCGGCTCAGTATCCCGATGGTCGGCATGCCGACCAACAGGGACTATTTCCACTCGTGGGTGTCCACGACACCCATAGAGTGGGAATAGAACCCGTGGCGACCGCAGGTCGCCACCGAGCCCGTAGCATGGCGAGCCCGCAAGGGGCTTGCTGCACTTGCCGGGATCCCGGCGTCGGTATGCTGCCGGGATCCCGGCGTCGGTAAGCTGACCGCCGGTCAGCCATACTACACCCTTTTTGACACACATAATTGGCTACTTACATGTTGAATTGGTGTTAAATACCACTAATAATTTTTTAATTCTTTATGACATAGTTAATTGGCTATTCACAAGTTAATGGTGTTAACTACTGCCAACCTCTTTAATATCTCAATCAAATTCCTGTTTATATATTTAGACTAAATTAGGGCATTAATTCCCTAATATACACTGCCGAATTACATCTATCACAAGTTAGGGCGGAAGGACGGATAATGGAAATCTGACAGCCGGCCCCCTAACTAACATCATGACTGTATCGATCAGGACGTCGAACACCGCCCACTGTATCCTGGCAATACACCAACATCTTTTGAGGGCGGAAGTCCAAAGTACTACTTCCGCCCTCATATCCTACGCCGCATGCTGCCTATTGTATCCAGGCAACACAGCAACATCATCCAAGGGCGGAAGTTCACAGTATTACTTCCGCCCTGAGATCGCAAATGTGATGCCGCTCACAGAGGTCCGCTCTCATGCGGTACACCTAGTCTATAGGCGGAAACAGGAAGTATACTGTCCGCCCACCTAGTAACCCCCGCTATTTATCCCTTATCAACAGTAGAGCCCGCCCAGCGCGACGCGGCTATGCAGGCTCATTTACCTCAATCCCGCCCCCAGCCACAGTCATTGGTTGCTAGCAAATGGAGGGGTCTTTAAATACCCAGGAACTCAGCACACAGCAGCTACTCTCAATGGAAGTGAACAAGCCCGTGACCGGGTGAAACGCGTTTTCCTTGCGGGCACCTCGCCTACCTGAAGACTTCATGGGTGATATTTAATACTTACCTGTATTATTGAACTGGTTTGATGCTCCAGCTTTAACACTTACTAATATAGTGAGTTTTTTCTCACTATCACTACTGCTGACGCCTTTAGGGGTATTATTTCCTGGCACAATCACTCCTTCAAACAGTAGTGGAGGGTGGTCCCGCATTTCTGCGGGTACCTCACCTACCTGAATACCACAGGGTGATATTTAACTATTATTTGCTTTATACTATCAGTTCTGATGCTCCAGCTAAAATATTCATTGATGCAGAAAACTATTTTTGGCTCTGTGTTTGCTGGTGCTCCCAGGTGCACTTTATATCTGTACAATCACTCATTGAATCAATAGGGATAGGTGGAGTGTGGTCCCGCGTTTTAGTCTGCTTTAGATATTTCAAACTGTTTTCTCTGACGTCCTAGTGGATGCTGGGTACTCCGTAAGGACCATGGGGAATAGACGGGCTCCGCAGGAGACTGGGCACTTCTTTAAAGAAAAGATTAGGTACTACATCTGGTGTGCACTGGCTCCTCCCTCTATGCCCCTCCTCCAGACCTCAGTTAGAATCTGGGCCCGGCCTGAGCTGGATGCACTTAGTGGGCTCTCCTGAGTTCACTAAAAAGAAAAGTATTTGTTAGGTTTTTTATTTTCAGTGAGATCTGCTGGCAACAGACTCACTGCTACGTGGGACTTAGGGGAGAGAAGCAAACCTACCTGCTTGCAGCTAGCTTGTGCTTCTAGGCTACTGGACACCATTAGCTCCAGAGGGATCGAACACAGGGCCCGACCTCGATCGTCCGTTCCCAGAGCCGCGCCGCCGTCCCCCTTGCAGAGCCAGAAGACGGAAGAAACCGGAGGAAATCGGCGGCTGAAGACTTCGGTCTTCAATAAGGTAGCGCACAGCACTGCAGCTGTGCGCCATTGCTCCCACAGCACACCACACGCTCCGGTCACTGGTGGGTGCAGGGCGCTGGGGGGGGGGGGGGCGCCTTGGGCTGCAATTAATATACCTTTTGGCAATAAAAAGCACATAATACAGTGTTTAACACTGTATATGTGCAGAAACCCCCGCCATTAACGTTATAAAAAGCGGGAGAAGCCCGCCCTTGAAGGGGCGGGGCTATCTTCCTCAGCACAGCCAGCGCCATTTTCTCTTCACAGCTCCACTGGAAGGACGCTCCCCAGGCTCTCTCCCCTGCAGTATACACTACAGAAAGGGTAAAAAAGAGAGGGGGGGCACATAAATTTAGGCGCAAATTGTGATATAAGCAGCTATAGGGGGAAAATTCACTTGTGTATAGTGTATATCCCTCTGTTATATAGCGCTCTGGTGTGTGCTGGCATACTCTCTCTCTCTGTCTCCCCAAAGGACTTTGTGGGGTCCTGTCCTCAGTCAGAGCATTCCCTGTGTGTGTGTGCGGTGTGTCGGTACGGCTGTGTCGACATGTTTGATGAGGACGCTTACGTGGAGGCGGAGCAGGTGCCGATAAGTGTGATGTCGCCCCCTGCGGGGCCGACACCTGAGTGGATGGATACGTGGAAGGTATTAACCGACAGTGTCAACTCCTTGCATAAAAGGTTCGATGACGCAGCTTTGGGACAGCCGGCATCTCAGCCCGCGCCTGCCCAGGCATCTCAGAGGCCGTCAGGGGCTCAGAAACGCCCGCTACCTCAGATGGCAGACACAGATGTCGACACGGAGTCTGACTCCAGTGTCGACGAGGATGAGACAAATATACAATCCACTAGGGCCATCCGATGCATGATTACGGCAATGAAAAATGTGTTGCACATTTCTGACATTAACCCGGTTACCACAAAAAAGGGTATTATGTTTGGGGAGAAAAAGCAGCCAGTGACTTTTCCCCCATCTGATGAGTTAAATGAATTGTGTGAAGAAGCGTGGGGTTCCCCAGATAAGAAACTAGTAATTTCTAAGCGGTTACTAATGGCGTACCCTTTCCCGCCAACGGATAGGTTACGCTGGGAGACATCCCCTAAGGTGGACAAGGCGCTCACACGCTTATCAAAAAACGTGGCACTGCCTTCTCAGGATACGGCCGCCTTAAAGGAGCCTGCAGATAGAAAGCAGTAGGCTATCCTGAAGTCTGTGTATACACACTCAGGTACTATACTGAGACCTGCTATTGCTTCAGCATGGATGTGTAGTGCTGCAGCAGCGTGGTCTGATTCCCTGTCGGATAACATTGATTCCCTTGACAGGGACACTATATTGCTAACCATAGAGCATATTAAAGACGTAGTCTTATACATGAGAGATGCACAGAGGGACATTTGCCGGCTGGCATCTAGAATTAATGCAATGTCCATTTCTGCCAGGAGAGTATTATGGACTCGGCAGTGGACAGGTGATGCTGATTCTAAAAGGCACATGGAAATTTTGCCTTATAAGGGTGAGGAATTGTTTGGGGACGGTCTTTCGGACCTCGTATCCACAGCAACAGCTGGGAAGTCGACTTTTTTACCTCAGGTTCCCTCACAGCCTAAGAAAGCACCGTATTATCAAGTACAGTCCTTTCGGCCTCAGAAAGGCAAGCAAGTTAGAGGCGCGTCCTTTCTGCCCAGAGGCAGGGGTAGAGGGAAAAAGCTGCACCATACAGCCAGTTCCCAAGAACAAAAATCCTCCCCTGCTTCCACTAAGTCCACCGCATGACGCTGGGGCTCCACATGTGGAGCCAGGTGCGGTGGGGGCCCGTCTCCGGAACTTCAGCGACCAGTGGGTTCGCTCACAGGTGGATCTCTGGGTTCTACAAGTGGTATCTCAGGGATACAAGCTGGAGTTCGAGACGTCTTACCCTCGCCGTTACCTCAATTCTGCCTTGCCAGCTACTCCCCAGGACAGGGAGGTAGTGCTGGCGGCAATTCACAAGCTGTACCTCCAGCAGGTGATAATCAAAGTTCCCCTCCTTCAACAGGAACGGGGTTACTATTCCACAATGTTTGTGGTACCGAAACCAGACGGTTCGGTGAGACCCATTCTAAATTTTAAATCCTTGAACACTTATATAAGGAAGTTCAAGTTCAAAATGGAATCGCTCAGGGCGGTTATTGCAAGCCTGGAAGAGGGGGATTACATGGTATCACTGGACATCAAGGATGCTTACCTACATGTCCCCATTTACCCACCTCACCAGGTGTACCTCCGTTTTGTGGTACAGGACTGCCATTACCAATTCCAGACGTTGCCGTTTGGTCTGTCCACGGCACCGAGGGTATTTACCAAAGTAATGGCCGAAATGATGATACTCCTTCGAAAGAAGGGAGTTATAATTATCCCGTACTTGGACGATCTCCTTATAAAGGCGAGGTCCAGGGAGCAGTTGTTGGTCGGAGTAGCACTATCTCAGGAAGTGCTACAACAGCACGGCTGGATTCTGAATATCCCAAAGTCGCAGCTGGTTCCTACGACACGTCTGCTGTTCCTGGGTATGATTCTGGACACAGAACAGAAGGTGTTTCTCCCGGAGGAGAAGGCCATGGAGTTGTCATCTCTGGTCAGAGACCTCCTAAAACCAAAACAGGTGTCTGTGCATCACTGCACGCGAGTCCTGGGAAAGATGGTAGCTTCTTACGAGGCAATTCCATTCGGCAGGTTCCATGCAAGGATCTTTCAGTGGGATCTGTTAGACAAGTGGTCCGGATCGCATCTTCAGATGCATCGGCTGATCACCCTGTCCCCGAGGGCCAGGGTGTCTCTGCTGTGGTGGCTGCAGAGTGCTCATCTTCTCAAGGGCCGCAGATTCGGCATACAGGACTGGGTCCTGGTGACCACGGATGCAAGCCTCCGAGGTTGGGGGGCAGTCACTCAGGGAAGAAACTTCCAAGGACAATGGTCGAGTCAGGAGGCTTCCCTACACATAAATATTCTGGAACTAAGGGCCATTTACAATGCCCTAAGTCAGGCAAAACCCCTGCTTCAAAACCAGCCGGTGCTGATTCAGTCAGACAACATCACGGCGGTCGCCCATGTAAACCGACAGGGCGGCACAAGAAGCAGGATGGCGATGGCAGAAGCCACAAGGATTCTCCGATGGGTGGAAAATCACGTGATAGCACTGTCAGCAGTGTTCATTCCGGGAGTGGACAACTGGGAAGCAGACTTCCTCAGCAGGCACAACCTCCACCCGGGAGAGTGGGGACTTAATCCAGAAGTCTTCCAGCTGATTGTAAATCGTTGGGAAAGGCCACAGGTGGACATGATGGCGTCCCGCCTCAACAAAAAGCTAAAAAGATATTGCGCCAGGTCAAGGGACCCTCAGGCGATAGCTGTGGACGCTCTAGTGACACCGTGGGTGTACCAGTCGGTTTATGTGTTCCCTCCTCTTCCTCTCATACCAAAGGTACTGAGGATAATAAGAAAGAGAGGAGTAAGAACTATACTCATCGTTCCGGATTGGCCAAGAAGGACTTGGTACCTGGAACTACAAGAAATGATCTCAGAGGACCCTTGGCCTCTGCCTCTCAGACAGGACCTGCTACAGCAGGGGCCCTGTCTGTTCCAAGACTTACCGCGGCTGCGTTTGACGGCATGGCGGTTGAACGCCGGATCCTGATGGAAAAGGGCATTCCAGTTGAAGTCATTCCTACGCTGATAAAAGCTAGGAAGGATGTGACCGCAAAACATTATCACCGCATATGGCGAAAATATGTTGCTTGGTGTGAGGCTATGAAGGCCCCAACAGAAGAATTTCAGCTGGGTCGATTTCTGCACTTCCTACAGTCAGGAGTGACTATGGGCCTAAAATTGGGATCCATTAAAGTCCAGATTTCGGCCCTGTCTATTTTCTTTCAAAAAGAACTGGCTTCACTGCCTGAAGTTCAGACGTTTGTTAAGGGAGTGCTGCATATTCAGCCCCCTTTTGTGCCCCCAGTGGCACATTGGGATCTCAACGTTGTGTTGGATTTCCTAAAATCACATTGGTTTGAGCCACTTCAGACCGTGGAGTTGAAATATCTCACGTGGAAAGTGGTCATGCTTTTGGCCTTGGCTTCGGCTAGGCGTGTGTCAGAATTGGCGGCTTTGTCATGTAAAAGCCCCTATCTGATCTTCCATATGGACAGGGCAGAATTGAGGACTCGTACCCAATTTCTCCCTAAGGTGGTATCAGCGTTTCATTTGAACCAACCTATTGTGGTGCCGGCGGCTACTCGTGACTTGGAGGCTTCCAAGTTGCTGGATGTAGTCCGGGCCCTGAAAATCTATGTTTCCAGGACGGCTAGAGTCAGAAAAACTGACTCGCTGTTTATCCTGCATGCACCCAACAAGCTGGGTGCTCCTGCTTCAAAGCAGACTATTGCTCGCTGGATCTATAGCACGATTCAACTTGCACATTCTGCGGCTGGACTGCCGCATCCTAAATCAGTCAAAGCCCATTCCACGAGGAAGGTGGGCTCTTCTTGGGCGGCTGCCCGAGGGGTCTCTGCTTTACAACTTTGCCGAGCTGCTACCTGGTTGGGATCAAACACGTTTGCAAAATTCTACAAGTTTGATACCCTGGCTGAGGAGGACCTTGAGTTTGCTCATTCGGTGCTGCAGAGTCATCCGCACTCTCCCGCCCGTTTGGGAGCTTTGGTATAATCCCCATGGTCCTTACGGAGTACCCAGCATCCACTAGGACGTAAGAGAAAATAATATTTTACTCACCGGTAAATCTATTTCTCGTAGTCCGTAGTGGATGCTGGGAGCCCGTCCCAAGTGCGGAATTCTGCAATACTTGTATATAGTTATTGCTTAACTATAGGGTTTTTTGTTCTGAGCCATCAGTTTAATGAGGCTCAGTTGTTGTTCATACTGTTAACTGGGTATAGTTATCACGAGTTGTACGGTGTGATTGGTGTGGCTGGTATGAGTCTTACCCTGGATTCCAAATCCTTTCCTTGTAATGTCAGCTCTTCCGGGCACAGTTTCCCTAACTGAGGTCTGGAGGAGGGGCATAGAGGGAGGAGCCAGTGCACACCAGATGTAGTACCTAGTCTTTTCTTTAAAGAAGTGCCCAGTCTCCTGCGGAGCCCGTCTATTCCCCATGGTCCTTACGGAGTACCCAGCATCCACTACGGACTACGAGAAATAGATTTACCAGTGAGTAAAATCTTATTTTTTTCTAAATAGTTCTGTGTACATCACGCCTGTCTGACAACTGTATGTGGTTTTGAATATTTAATTTGGTACAACTGAATAGGTTCCTTATGCTCCAGTTAATTATTTACCGTTTCTAAAAAAGAATTACTATGATTATTACTACTGGCGCTCCCTTGTGATATGTATCAATAACCTGATAATCACTCACTAAATGCAGTGAGGACAGGCGGTGGTGTGTGGTCTCGCATCAGGTCCACCGGAGGTACTGTGCTTACACGTCCTCAGGAGGTCTGTAATTACCACATTCTTTCTCTATCGTCCTAGTGGATGCTGGGGTTCCTGAAAGGACCATGGGGAATAGCGGCTCCGCAGGAGACAGGGCACAAAAAGTAAAGCTTTAGGATCAGGTGGTGTGCACTGGCTCCTCCCCCTATGACCCTCCTCCAAGCCTCAGTTAGATTTTTGTGCCCGGCCGAGAAGGGTGCAATCTAGGTGGCTCTCCTAAAGAGCTGCTTAGAAAAGTTTAGCTTAGGTTTTTTATTTTACAGTGAGTCCTGCTGGCAACAGGATCACTGCAACGAGGGACTTAGGGGAGAAGAAGTGAACTCACCTGCGTGCAGGATGGATTGGCTTCTTTGGCTACTGGACATTAGCTCCAGAGGGACGATCACAGGTACAGCCTGGATGGTCACCGGAGCCTCGCCGCCGGCCCCCTTGCAGATGCTGAAACAAGAAGAAGGTCCAGAATCGGCGGCATCAGGACTCCTCAGTCTTCTTAAGGTAGCGCACAGCACTGCAGCTGTGCGCCATTTCCTCTCAGCACACTTCACACGGCAGTCACTGAGGGTGCAGAGCGCTGGGAGGGGGGCGCCCTGGGAGGCAATGAAAACCTATTTTTGGCTAAAAATACCTCACATATAGCCTCCGGGGGCTATATGGAGATATTTAACCCCTGCCAGAATCCGTTAAGAGCGGGAGACGAGGCCGCCGAAAAAGGGGCGGGGCCTATCTCCTCAGCACACAGCGCCATTTTCCCTCACAGAAAGGCTGGAGGGAAGGCTCCCAGGCTCTCCCCTGCACTGCACTACAGAAACAGGGTTAAAACAGAGAGGGGGGGCACTAATTTGGCGTTAAAAATATATAAAAAAGATGCTATAAGGGAAAACACTTATATAAGGTTGTCCCTATATAATTATAGCGTTTTTGGTGTGTGCTGGCAAACTCTCCCTCTGTCTCTCCAAAGGGCTAGTAGGTCCTGTCCTCTATCAGAGCATTCCCTGTGTGTGTGCTGTGTGTCGGTACGTGTGTGTCGACATGTATGAGGACGATGTTGGTGAGGAGGCGGAGCAATTGCCTGTAATGGTGATGTCACTCTCTAGGGAGTCGACACCGGAATGGATGGCTTATTTAGGGAATTACGTGATAATGTCAACACGCGGCAAGGTCGGTTGACGACATGAGACGGCCGACAAACAATTAGTACCGGTCCAGACGTCTCAAAAACACCGTCAGGGGTTTTAAAACGCCCGTTTACTTTAGTCGGTCGACACAGACACAGACAGGGACACTGAATCCAGTGTCGACGGTGAATAAACAAACGTATTCCTTATTAGGGCCACACGTTAAGGGCAATGAAGGAGGTGTTACATATTTCTGATACTACAAGTACCACAAAAGAGGGTATTATGTGGGATGTGAAAAAACTACCGTAGTTTTTCCTGAATCAGATAAATTAAATGAAGTGTGTGATGATGCGTGGGTTCCCCCCGATAGAAAATATGGGCGGTATACCCTTTCCCGCCAGAAGTTAGGGCGCGTTGGGAAACACCCCTTAGGGTGGATAAGGCGCTCACACGCTTATCAGAACAAGTGGCGGTACCGTCTATAGATAGGGCCGTCCTCAAGGAGCCAGCTGACAGGAGGCTGGAAAATATCATAAAAAGTATATACACACATACTGGTGTTATACTGCGACCAGCGATCGCCTCAGCCTGGATGTGCAGAGCTGGGGTGGCTTGGTCGGATTCCCTGACTAAAAATATTGATACCCTTGACAGGGACAGTATTTTATTGACTATAGAGCATTTAAAGGATGCATTTCTATATATGCGAGATGCACAGAGGGATATTTGCACTCTGGCATCAAGAGTAAGTGCGATGTCCATATCTGCCAGAAGATGTTTATGGACACGACAGTGGTCAGGTGATGCAGATTCCAAACGGCACAAAGGTGTATTGCCGTATAAAGGAAGAGGAGTTATTTGGGGTCGGTCCATCGGACCTGGTGGCCACGGCAACTGCTGGAAAATCCACCGTTTTTACCCTAAGTCACATCTCTGCAGAAAAAGACACCGTCTTTTCAGCTTCAGTCCTTTCGTCCCTATAAGAGTCATATCTGCCCAGGGATAGAGGAAAGGGAAGAAGACTGCAGCAGGCAGCCCATTCCCAGGAACAGAAGCGTTCCACCGCTTCTGACAAGCTCTCAGCATGACGCTGAGACCGTACAGGACCCCTGGATCCTACAAGTAGTATCCCAGGGGTACAGATTGGAATGTCGAGACGTTTCCCCTGCGCAGGCTCCTGAAGTCTGCTTTACCAAGGTCTCCCTCCGACAGGGAGGCAGTATGGGAAACAATTCACGAGCTGTATTCCCAGCAGGTGATAATTAAATTACCCCTCCTACAACAAGAAAAGGGGTATTATTCCACACTATATTGTGGTACTGAAGCCAGAAGGCTAGGTTCAAATCAAGATGGAGTCACTCAGAGCAGTGATAACGAACCGGGAAGAAGGGGACTATATGGTGTCCCGAGACATCAGGGATGCTTACCTCCATGTCCCAAATTTGCCCTTATCACTAAGGGTACCTCAGGTTCGTGGTACAGAACTGTCACTATCAGTTTCAGACGCTGCCGTTTGGATTGTCCACGGCACCCCGGGTCTTTACCAAGGTAATGGCCGAAATGATGGTTCTTCTTCGAAGAAAAGGCGTCTTAATTATCCCTTACTTGGACGATCTCCTGATAAGGGCAAAGTCCAGGGAACAGTTGGAGGTCGGAGTAGCACTATCTCGGATACTGTTACAACAGCAGGGGTGGATTCTAAATATTCCAAAATCGCAGCTGATCCCGACAACAAGTCTCCTGTGCTTAGGGATGATTCTGGACACAGTCCAGAAAAAGGTGTTTCTCCCGGAAGAGAAAGCCAGGGAGTTATCCGAGCTAGTCAGGAACCTCCTAAAATCAGTGCATCATTGCACAAGGGCCATGGTAAAAAAATGGTGACTTCCTTCGAAGCAATTCCAGTCGGCAGATTTCATGCAAGAACTTTTCAGTGGGATCTGCTGGACAAATGGTCCGGATCGCATCTTCAGATGCATCAGCGGATAACCCTATATCCAAGGACAAGGGTGTCTCTCCTGTGGTGGTTACGGAGTGCTCATCTTCTAGAGGGCCGCAGATTCGGCATTCAGTTTTGGATGTTGGTGACCACGGAGGCCAGCCCGAGAGGCTGGGGAGCAGTCACACAAGGAAAAAATTTCCAGGGAGTGTGATCAAGTCTGGAGACTTTTCTCCACATAAATATAGCTAAGGGTAAATTTATAATGCTCTAAGCTTAGCAAGACCTCTGCTTCAAGGTCAGCCGGTATTGATCCAGTGGGATAAAACATCACGGCAGTCGCCCACGTAAATAGACAGGGCGGCACAAGAAGCAGGAGGGCAGTGGCAAAAACTGCAAGGACTTTTCGCTGGGCGGAAAATCATGTGATAGCACTGTCAGCAGTGTTTCATTCCGGGAATGGAAACTGGGAAGCAGACTTCCTCAGTAGGCACGACCTCCACCCGGCAGAGTGGGAACTTCATGGGGAAGTTTTCCACATGATTGTAAACCGTTGGGAATTACCAAAGGTGGACATGATGGCGTCCCGTCTGAACAAAAAACGGGACAGGTATTGCGCCAGGTTAAGAGACCCTCAGGCAATAGCTGTGGACGTTCTGGTAACACCGTGGGTGTACCAGTCGGTGTATGTGTTCCATCCTCTGCTTTTCATACCTAAGGTACTGAGAATTATAAGACGTAGAGGAGTAAGAACTATACTCATGGCTCCGGATTGGCCAAGAAGGACTTGGTACCCGGAACTTCAAGAGATGCTCACAGAGGACTTATGGCCTCTGCCGCTAAGAAGGGACTTGTTTCAGCAAGTACCATGTCTGTTCCAAGACTTACCGCAGCTGCGTTTGACGGCATGGCGGTGGAACGCCGGATCCTAAGGGAAAAGGCATTCAGGAAGAGGTCATTCCTACCCTGGTCAAAGCCAGAAAGGAGGTGACCGCACAACATTATCACCACATGTGGCGAAAATATGTTGCGTGGTGTGAGGCCAGGAAGGCCCCACGAAGAAATTTCAACTCGGTCGATTCCTGCATTTCCTGCAAACAGGAGTGTCTATGGGCCTCAAATTGGGGTCCATTAAGGTTCAAATTTCGGCCCTGTCGATTTTTCTTCCAGAAAGAATTGGCTTCAGTTCCTGAAGTCCAGAAGTTTGTCAAGGGAGTATTGCATATACAACCCCCTTTTGTGCCTCCAGTGGCACTGTGGGATCTCAACGTAGTTCTGGGATTCCTCAAAACACATTGGTTTAAAACCAGTCAAATCTGTGGATTTGAAGCATCTCACATGAAAAGTGAACATGCTCTTGGACCTGGCCTGGACCAGGCGAGTGTCAAATTGGTGGTTTTTTTCTCAAAAAAGCCCATATCTGTTTGTCCATTCGGACAGGGCAGAGCTGCGGACTCGTCCCCAGTTCTCTCCCTAAGGTGGTGTCAGTGTTTCACCTGAACCAGCTTATTGTGGTGTCTTGCGCCTACTAGGGACTTGGAGGACTCCAAGTTGCTAGATGTGGTCAGGGCCCTGAAAATATAGGTTCCAGGACGGCTGGAGTCAGGAAAACTGACTTGCTGTTATCCTGTATGCACCCAACAAACTGGGTGCTCTTGCTTCTAAGCAGACTTTTGCTAGTTGGATGTGTAATACAATTCAGCTTGCACATTCTGTGGCAGGCCTGCCACAGCCAAAATATGTAAATGCCCATTCCACAAGGAAGGTGGGCTCATCTTGGGCGGCTGCCCGAGGGGTCTCGGCTTTACAACTTTGCCGAGCGGCTATTTAGTCAGGGGCAAACACGTTTGTAAAATCCTACAAATTTGATAACCTGGCTAAGGAGGACCTGGAGTTCTCTCATTCGGTGCTGCAGAGTCATCCGCACTCTCCCGCCCGTTTGGGAGCTTTGGTATAACCCCCATGGTCCTTTCAGGAACCCCAGCATCCACTAGGACGATAGAGAAAATAAGAATTTACTTACCGATAATTCTATTTCTCGGAGTCCGTAGTGGATGCTGGGCGCCCATCCCAAGTGCGGATTATCTGCAATACTTGTACATAGTTACAAAAATCGGGTTATTATTGTTGTGAGCCATCTTTCAGAGGCTCCGCTGTTATCATACTGTTAACTGGGTTCAGATCACAGGTTGTACAGTGTGATTGGTGTGGCTGGTATGAGTCTTACCCGGGATTCATAAATCCTTCCTTATTGTGTACGCTCGTCCGGGCACAGTATCCTAACTGAGGCTTGGAGGAGGGTCATAGGGGGAGGAGCCAGTGCACACCACCTGATCCTAAAGCTTTACTTTTTGTGCCCTGTCTCCTGCGGAGCCGCTATTCCCCATGGTCCTTTCAGGAACCCCAGCATCCACTACGGACTCCGAGAAATAGAATTATCGGTAAGTAAATTCTTATTTTCTGTTATATTTCATTTACAGTACAGAAATGCTGGGCTATTAACAGCATAATATTTATCAGAAAATCGAGAATGGTACGAACAAATGTATACAAAGCCAACGTTACATCCAGTACTATATTTGATTCTTTAAGAGACCAATAGGGACTCCACATTTTAGTGGACCTATTATCAACTGTTACTCTTTTTCATTGCTTTTTACCATTCTTTTCTTCCTTCCGTGAACTCTCATCCACGATTCTGGGGAGCATGTCCCCTCAGGAGACACGTCTCCTCCGTCTAACGAGGACAGCAGATTCACGCTTACAAGATCTATTACTACTCTTCTTCTCAATCTTCTTCATTATCCTTCTCCCAGGAGGAAACAATCCCTCCTTTTTCGGTGCACTCTCATTAGTGGCACAGGGTAAGTCCTCCTACGACCATACCCCTACGCTCATGCCCAATCTCGTCCGATCTTGGAAGCCAAACGGAGGTGGGCTAGGTCACTACCTAGACGGGCGACCGCTAGGGAATACCCAGTGAAGTAAAAAGACCACATTCCCTGTGGGATAACACTAACAGCAGAATCCCCACTTATACTTATTCCTACTATTTCTAACAATTAGATCCCACCACTGTCTTACTCTTCACATTTAATCCAAGACAGGGGCAAACCATTAGGGTCAGATTTCAGTCTGTGGGTTCTCCCTCTCACGAAATCAACCCTCTTTAGGGCTTTATCAATACAAACACAGTTTGTACAGATCTTTGGCAGACGGAAGCAGCATGGCATGTAGCTATTTACTATATGCATTTATTTAAATATAATTGAGATCTGAACATTCCATTTTTTTCAGGAATTGATCCACTTTGTTGGCATGTCAATATTCACTCATGCTCCAACTTTACTGTTAAGCTTTGTTTTTGTTTTTGCTGAGTTCCCATTTATCTTATGAGTAGAAAGAGACTATATCATATCTTAGACACATTACTCATTAGTAGATACTAAGATACAATAAGAGTGCGCCCAAACAAGAGTCATACTTTCTCTTCCTTCGTTGTATGTACCTTCTTTTTGACTCTGGGGGCGCACCACCATAGGGACAGATCGGAATAATTTATACCTAGTAACATTGTCCAATTTTGGCCTAAATATTATCATTTTTCACAGATTTAATTAGGCCGGTGCAGGATAAACACCCTTTTTTCCAAACGAATTAATACTCTGTCAGGATGGGGATGTATACACTGAAAGGGGCGAGGAATCGGAGGATGAGGACGACCTCTTGCCTCTGTAGAGCCAGTTTGTGCAAGGATAAATTAATTGCTTCTTTTTTGGTGTGGGGGATTAATTGCTTCTTTTTTGGTGGGGGCTCAAACAAACCAATCATTTCAGCCACAGTCGTGTGGCAGACCCTGTCGCTGAAATGATTGGTTTGTTAGTGTACATGTCCTGTTTATACAACATAAGGGTTGGTGGGAGGGCCCAATGACAATTCCATCTTGCACCTCTTTTTCTTCTTTGCAATATGTGCTCTTTGGGGCCTAGTTTTTAAAACTGCCATCCTGTCTGCCACTGCAGTGCCATTCCTAGATGGGCCACGTGTTTATGCCATCCACTTGTGTCGCTTAGCTTAGTCATCCAGAGACCTCGGTGCAACATTTTTGGCCTAAAAACAATATTGTGAGGTGTTCAGAATAGAATGGAAATGAGTGGAAATGAATGTTATTGAGGTTAATAACGTAGGGTCCAAATTACCCCCAAATTCTGTGATTTTAGCTGTTTTTATGTTTAAAAAAAATAAATAAATCCAGGTCCAAAACCCGAAAGGGTGGTTTTGGCAAAACCAAACCAGATCCAAAACACGAACGGAAATCCACATCCAAACCCCAAAAAGTGTCCGCCACGCATCTCTAATAAATATATGTGTATGTATATGTGTGTGTGTGTGTGTGTGTGTATATATATATATATATATATATATATATCATATTCCAACAGCCGGCACTCCCTGGATAGCTTGTAAATACCTGGCCAAGGTGCTCTCCTATGGGTCACTCAGATCCCTAGATACCAATCGCAATGCAAAGAGGCACTCCTGGACTTCCAAATGGGTGAAACAAATGCGGTGATTTAATTCAATGTTTTGGGGAACTGCCCCCCGTCATCAGGACACACACACATCAAACAGTGTACAAACTACAGTGCTTAAATACATACTCACAGGTCTCCAGCATCCCAGCGCGTGTGCCCGGCGTCTGCATCTCACTTCCGGTCCCGAGTGTGACGTCGTCCCGGAAGTGGCGTCAGCCGGGGCTACACACACCAGGGCCAGTCAGGTTGTCATGGTGATCCAGCCGACGCTGCTGTCTCACCCTGTACACGGATCCCAGTTCCCAGCCAGCACTCACGGCGCGCACATTCCCCTTCCGGTCCCGAGCATAACTCCGCCCCGGAAGTGACGCACGCCGGGCACCTCCCCCTGGGTCTGTCCCCGTTGTCATGGTGATCACACAGCAGTCTCCGCTGTCTCCATCTGGCCTGATAATACATCTTATACATCATCAAAACAATACAAATTATATTACAGTGCAAGTATCAGCTACCAATAATCCAATCCATATTTCACTAAAACACATATGTGAATATCTTAAATTTAAGATCATACCATAATCAGATATGAATAGATGGCTCCAAACATTTCAGTCGCCCTCTAGTGACTATAATTCAAATATTACATCCTAATTTAAAAAAAGTGCTGCATTAAAAGCCAATCTTGTTAATCTCCTAAATGTTCTTATACAGTGAATATTCGTGTGTGAAATCATCATCATATACAAATCTGTCAGACTTATTTAGACTATATTCTCTCAATCTAATCTAGGTCATACCTCGTTAGATCATATCTCTCATCTATATGGAATCTATGTATACAAACATTGAACTAAATGAGTCAAATTGAATCTATGAGACATGCATCATCCTATTTTTGCCTAGTCAGAACTCCCACTTATAAAAAACAACTCAGGTTAAGGGCTTCATTCAGCCCATGTGGGCTGACCGTATTCAAACGGTCTATCCATTTGCATTCCAGTTGTAGCAACTGCGTATCTCTATCCCCTCCTCTCAAATTGGGGGGGATCTGATCTGGGGGGGCTCCATTATGTTGG
The DNA here is from genome assembly GCF_028390025.1 of Pseudophryne corroboree. Taxonomy (NCBI): domain Eukaryota; kingdom Metazoa; phylum Chordata; class Amphibia; order Anura; family Myobatrachidae; genus Pseudophryne; species Pseudophryne corroboree. Next base: position 294,089,125 of record NC_086448.1, read on the forward strand.
GAAAACAAAAAGGCAGTTCAAAGAAAGAATGGCCCAACATAGAGGAGCAATAAGAGCAACTATCAACGAAGGGAGGAGTGACCAGACAGTAGCACGCCACTTCCTTAGGGCCAAACATTCTATGTCAAACCTAAGATACAGAATAATAGATCAGACCCCCCCCCCCAATTTGAGAGGAGGGATAGAGATAGGCAGTTGCTACAACTGGAATGCAAATGGATAGACCGTTTGAATACGGTCAGCCCACATGGGCTGAATGAAGCCCTTAACCTGAGTTGTTTTTTATAAGTGGGAGTTCTGACTAGGCAAAAATAGGATGATGCATGTCTCATAGATTCAACTTGACTCATTTAGTTCAATGTTTGTATACATAGATTCCATATAGATGAGAGATATGATCTAACGAGGTATAACCTAGATTAGATTGAGAGAATATAGTCTAAATAAGTCTGACAGATTTGTATATGATGATGATTTCACACACGAATATTCACTGTATAAGAGCATTTAGGAGATTAACAAGATTGGCTTTTAATGCAGCACTTTTTTTAAATTAGGATGTAATATTTGAATTATAGTCACTAGAGGGCGACTGAAATGTTTGGAGCCATCTATTCATATCTGATTATGGTATGATCTTAAATTTAAGATATTCACATATGTGTTTTAGTGAAATATGGATTGGATTATTGGTAGCTGATACTTGCACTGTAATATAATTTGTATTGTTTTGATGTATAAGATGTATTATCAGGCCAGATGGAGACAGCGGAGACTGCTGTGTGATCACCATGACAACGGGGACAGACCCAGGGGGAGCTGCCCGGCGTGCGTCACTTCCGGGGCGGAGTTATGCTCGGGACCGGAAGGGGAATGTGCGCGCCGTGAGTGCTGGCTGGGAACTGGGATCCGTGTACAGGGTGAGACAGCAGCGTCGGCTGGATCACCATGACAACCTGACTGGCCCTGGTGTGTGTAGCCCCGGCTGACGCCATTTCCGGAACGACGTCACACTCGGGACCGGAAGGGAGATGCAGACGCCGGGCACACGCGCTGGGATGCTGGAGACCTGTAAGTATGTATTTAAGCACTGTAGTTTGTACACTGTTTAATGTGTGTGTGTCCTGATGACGGGGGGCAGTTCCCCAAAACATTGAATTAAATCACCGCATTTGTTTCACCCATTTGGAAGTCCAGGAGTGCCTCTTTGCATTGCGATTGGTGTATGTGTATATATATATATATATATATATATATATATATATATACACATATATATACATATATATACACATATATATACATATACAATTATACAGAGCTGCTGATTGGTTGATGGGGCAACTTCTCCACTGGCTCACTTCTCCGCTCTTATCACTGCTTAGTAAATGTCCCCTTAATGAAAAGAATTTGAGCTGCCTGCCTGCTCCAACTCTGCCCCCTCCTCACACACACACACCCCTTCATTATTTTATAGGTGTCTGCAGCTCCATCCGCCCCAATTAAGCTCTGTCAGTAAGCTTGTTTGAAATTATTTATAACTATGTAAAAACACTACATAAAATGTTTAGCATGGGTAGGGGTGTTTTCCTATTTTAGCACCAAGAAATTAATAGGTATCAATCTATTGAAAGAGAATAGTCATCTCTTTTAAGTGATAAAGTTCCCTACGTATTTCAGAACCTTGTGTACTGTGTATTTACGTAGATTGATCCCAGATCGAGGTAAAAAAAAATACAGGTTGCTGCAATTTTATGTTTTATGCGGCTGTTTTTTTCCAGCAAAGAGCATAAACAATCTGATATGCTGGAGCTGAAAAGAGAAATAGAAAAGGAAGTTTGTGAACGAATGGAAAAGGTAATTTTATTTGTATTGTGACTAACCACAAGGTATTATCTTTGCTAATGGGCTTGTTCACCTTAAAGTAATTGAACCCTCTGACGTCTATTCTTCTTCTGTAACCAATGGATCACTGAACACTTACAGACCAAAATTGTAGCCTGAACAAGCATGGTGTATTCATATATAAATGTATTATAACACTGATCATGTAGGCAACACTTTGGTACTTTTCATAATATGCACAGGCACACAAATAGCTATTACTCTGGCCATGTTTCGTCTCCAAGCACAATGTTAATAATAGCAATCTACCGCAAAGAGAGACCAATAACTGTAACAAAAAAAGATGTGTAAGAAAATGTTTTACTTTGATAAGGTTGGCACACAAACCATTTTCTGCATCAGGAAAATAATCCCAGTTCTAGACTTTAGAGTGTGTGATTTTCCAGCGAATCATCACACTGTGGAGACTTAGGGCTGTATCCAGTTAGCTGTACTAATTTTTCAGCTGATAAAAACAGGCTATTATCGCGATTTTATTGGGCTAGACCACTGGTTCTCAATTTTTTTTGAATCAAGGTACCCTAGAGTATCAGAATTATTTTCACTGTACCCTTAGGCCAAAAGTTTCTTATTGAGAAATTTAGAAATATTAAATGAAGTAAATTGTGTTTATATGTAACCTTTAGGTTTAATTGTGTGGTGAGGGACAGTATTTGCTTCTGTTTGTCCACATATTTTATGATTGACAGCCACCAGCTCTGGTTTTGCCTAATACATTGACCATAAATAATTTGAATGGTCCTGGACCACGAACTCAGGGCACCCCTGCGGCACACAGTTTGAGAGCCACTGGGCTATACAATTATATCCCGTTTCTATCGGCCGATAACACACAGGATCTGGTATAAGTTCCCGGACCCATGTCTTATCACGGCTCTAAGGGCTGGTAATCAGGGATTATGCTTTGTGTGCCCGAGGCATGAAAAGCATAATCCCCGATTAGTGCTTGCTGTTGGGGCTAATTGGATATCCCCTGGAGAACAGTTAGCTACTGTAATTTACAGAGGCTAATTGGATACCTCCCCTACAATTGTTCATCATCCAAGATCAAGAAAATATATATATAATTTTCTCTTACATCCTAGTTTACCATGGGGTTTAGATAGTCCACTGGAGCCTGGCACTTTAAAATTTTTAGTATGTGTGCCGGCTCCTCCCCTTTATGCCCCTCCTACCAGACTCAGTTTAATAAAATGTGCCCGAGGAGCCGGGTGCACTTCTCTGGAGCTCCAGAGATCATTTTTCTTCAAGTTTAATTTAGTTTATTATTTTCAGGTATTTATTTGTTTTCAGATAGTACTGGTTGGCAACCAGTCTACCTGCTTTGTGGAACTTAGAGGGGTGACCGAACCAACATCCTGAGGGTAAATGGTTCGTGATCCCAGTTGACAGGACATTGAGCTTCTGAGGTACTGATCACACATCGTTAGTATCTGTGCCCATTCCAGCAGCTAGCCGCCACCCTCTTACAGATGCCGAAGATACAGGTGCGGTGAGTGTTACATCGGGGTCCCGGTTAGCGTGTCTCCAGTGCAGTTTTGGCGGCAGGGCCCTGAGCTGCGTTGCCCGCCACGGACGAACTGGCAGCGGGAAGACGCCACTTGGTACTCACTGTCACAGAAAGGCTTTGGGAGTACTGTATATATCTATTTTTGACATAGCCAGTATAATCTATTAACAAGGACCGCGTGCCATTTCAGGGGCCTGGGCTTCCCGAGGCGGGAAGACGCCATTTTCCTGCTGCTGCGGATCAAGCTGCACACAACGCTTCTTCTACAGAGACCCACGCTGCTGCACTACTCTGTACTGGTACCAGGGGATCTTAGACAGGGGGAGCACACTAGCAACAGTGCCGCTGCACTCCTATCAGGTCATACATTTAGTTACTCTTATACTGCTGTGTTTCTGGGTGCTGGTGTCTGCTCCTCAAGTGTCCCTCCTGGGGCTCTCTAGGGTCTGTGTGGAGGTGTTTGGTCAGTGGGCTGCGCTGTTTTACAGGATGAAGGATGTCTGTAGACATGGTTACGTGTACTGCCTGTAATTCATCCCCGTCTTCAGCGGGGTCACTCATGTGTGAACAATGTTCTTTTGTCTCCACAGGGACACAGTTCACAAGCACCTGCCTGGCTGGACAGCTTTACTAGCATGATCCAGCATTTTAATACTGAATTTGCTGTGGCTAAAAGGGAGAGACAGGTGTTGAAGCATTCTATTGATTCTGTGGCCAAGGCAGCAGATACAAAGAAGTCTTCTCAGCCCCATCTAGTGGTTTCACAAAAACACACTGCCACAGGTGCTCCAGTCTGATTCTGATCAGCCTTATGTAGATAATGATGATGATGATATGGATGAGGACAGTGCTCTGTCCCCAGGGGTGGAGGCCCTCATCTTCGCTGTGAATACCGGATCAAGAGTCAGAGCCAGATGAGGAGTTGTATTTTAATGTTAAACCGAAGGCCTCAGCGACTTTTCCTGTGTCTAAAGAGTTGAACTCCTGGCCATGAAGGCATGGTTAAACCCTGGAAAAAAAAAAAAAAAATTCCTCAGAGGTTTTTAACTACTTTTTTCTTTTCCCGATGAGGACGGGAAGGTAAGAGAAAACCCACCATCGGTAGATACATCTGTGTCCAGACTGTCTAAGAAATTGGTACTGCCGGTGCCAGGGGCTATATCCCTAAAAGAGCCAGCTGACTGTAAGATTGAGACCACGCTCAAGGCAGTATATACGGTGGCAGGCGCTGCTCAACACCCCACAAGTGTTTGTGGGTGGATTTCCAGGGCAATAGTCAAGTGGTCTGATAACGTTATCGATGGTTTGGACTCTTTGCCCCGAGATGAGGTAGTTACTCTGCTGCAACATACACAAGATGCTGCAAATTTTATAAGCAAGGCTATTAAGGAGTTGTGTAAGATTAATGGCCGCACTATTGCTGTGGCTGTTTCGGCGCAGAGCTCTGTGGTTGCGTCAGTGGTTGGCAGACGCTGACTCCAAAAAGGGTGTAGAAAATCTTCCCTTTTACAATCTTCCCTTTTAGTTTGGTGACGAACTAAATAAATGGATCTCCCAAGCAACGGCGGGTAAGTCTACTTATCTGCCGCCTGCTAGACGTCCTTACACAGGATCCTCCTTGCAGTCCTTGTGGCAAGGTTCAGAGGCAAGGGCCAAGGGGTCTCCACCACTTCCAGAGGATCTTGTGGTAAGCCCCGTAAACCTGCACCTGCTGTCTCCCTGGACCAGACCACCGGATCCCCTGCCGCAAAGCCTTCCGCGTTACGGTTGGCCCCAGCGACAAGGTGACTTTAAGGTAAGTGCTCGCCTTCAAAACTTCGCCCACGTGTGGGTGGAGTCCTGCCGTGATCCATGGGTGAGGGACCTAATTTCCCAGGGATACCAGCCGGAAATTCAAGCACTCCCTCCTCACAGGTTTTTCAAGTCTGGCTTACCAGCTTTACCCGCAGCAAAGGTTACCTTGCACAAGGCTATTCAAAGACTTTTGCAGACAGGGGTGGTAGTTCCTGTACCTCCTCCGTTACGCAACAGTCTTTTCGCTAACGTCCTAAGTGGATGCTGGGGACTCCGTAAGGACCATGGGGATTAGCGGCTCCGCAGGAGACTGGGCACAACTAAAGAAAGCTTTAGGACTATCTGGTGTGCACTGGCTCCTCCCACCAAGACCCTCCTCCAGACCTCAGTTAGATTCTTGTGCCCGGCTGAGCTGGATGCACACTAGGGGCTCTCCTGAGCTCCTAGAAAGAAAGTATATTTTAGGTTTTTTATTTTACAGTGAGATCTGCTGGCAACAGACTCACTGCAGCGAGGGACTAAGGGGAGAAGAAGCGAACCTACCTAACTGGTGGTAGCTTGGGCTTCTTAGGCTACTGGACACCATTAGCTCCAGAGGGATCGACCGCATGGAACCGGCCATTGATGTTCTGTCCCGGAGCCGCGCCGCCAGACCCCTTACAGAGCCAGAAGCAAGAAGAGTCCGGAAAATCGGCGGCAGAAGACATCAGTCTTCACCAAGGTAGCGCACAGCACTGCAGCTGTGCGCCATTGCTCCTCATACACACTTCACACTCCGGTCACTGAGGGTGCAGGGCGCTGGGGGGGCGCCCTGAGCAGCAATAAAAACACCTTGGCTGGCAAATATATCACAATATATAGCCCCAGAGGCTATATATGTGATAAATACCCCTGCCAGAATCCATAGAAAAGCGGGAGAAAAGTCTGCTAAAAAGGGGCAGAGCTATCTCCCTCAGCACACTGGCGCCATTTTCTCTTCACAGTGCAGCTGGAAGACAGCTCCCCAGGCTCTCCCCTGTAGTTTTCAGGCTCAAAGGGTTAAAAAGAGAGGGGGGGCACTAAATTTAGGCGCAATATTGTTTATACTGTACAAGCAGCTATTGGGGAAAAAATCACTCGGTTATAGTGTTAATCCCTGCATTATATAGCGCTCTGGTGTGTGCTGGCATACACTCTCTCTGTCTCCCCAAAGGACTTTGTGGGGTCCTGTCCTCAGTCAGAGCATTCCCTGTGTGTCGGTACGGCTGTGTCGACATGTTGGATGAGGAAGGTTATGTGGAGGCGGAGCAGAGGCCGATAAATGGGATGTCGCCCCCTGTGGGGCCGACACCAGAGTGGATGGATAGGTGAAAGGTATTAACCGACAATGTCAACTCCTTACATAGAAGGCTGGATGACGTAAAACAGCGGTGGGACAGCCGGCTTCTCAGCCCGCGCCTGCCCAGGCGTCTCAAAGGCCATCAGGGGCTCAAAAAAAGCGCCCGTTACCTCAGATGGCAGACACAGATGTCGACACGGAGTCTGACTCCAGTGTCGACGAGGTTGAGACATATACACAATCCACTAGGAACATCCGTTACATGATCTCGGCAATGAAAAATGTGTTACGCATTTCTGACATGAACCCAAGTACCACATAAAAGGGGTTTTATTTTTGGGGAGAAAAAGCAGCCAGAGTTTTGTTCCCCCATCAGATGAATGAATGAAGTGTGTAAAGTAGCGTGGGTTCCCCCGATAAAAAACTGGTAATTTCAAAAAAGTTACTGATGGCGTACCCTTTCCCGCCAGAGGATAGGTCACGTTGGGAGATATCCCTTAGGGTGGATAAGGCGCTCACACGTTTGTCAAAAAAGGTGGCACTGCCGTCTTAGGATACGGCCACCTTGAAGGAGCCTGCTGATAAAAAGCAGGAGGCTATCCTGAAGTCTGTAAATACACACTCAGGTTATATACTGAGACCTGCAATTGCCTCAGCATAAATAGGGCTGCTGCAGCGTGGTCTGATACCCAGTCAGATAATATTAAAACTCTAAGACAGGGATAATAGTTTTCTAACATAGAGCATATTAAAGACGTCGTCTTAGATATAAAGCATGCACAGAGGGATATTTGCCGGCTGGCATCCAGAATTAATGCAATGTCCATTCTGCCAGGAGGGTATTAGAAACCCGGCAGTGGACAGGTGATGCTGCCTATAAAAGGCACATGGAGATTCTGCCTTATAAGGGTGAGGAATGGTTTGGGGATGGTCTCTGGGACCTCGTATCCACAGCAACAGCTGGGAAGAAAAAATGTTACCTCCGGTTTCCTCACAGCCTAAGAAAGCACTGTATTTTCAGATACAGTCCTTTCAGCTTCAGAAAAGCAAGCGGGTCAAAGGCGCTTCCTTTCTGCACAGAGACAAGGGAAGAAGGAAAAAGCTGCACCAGCAGCCAGTTCCCAGGATTAAAAAACCTTCCCCCGCTTCCTCTAAGTCTACCGCATGACGTGGGGGCTCCACAGGTGGAGACAGGTGCGGTAGGGGCGCGTCTCGGGAACTTCAGGGACCAGTGGGCTTGCCCACAGGTGGATCCCTAGGTTCTGCAAATAGTATCACAGGGATACAGGCTGGAGTTCGAGGCGACTCCCCCTCGCCGTTACCTCACATCAGCCTTGCCTGCTGCCCTCGGAGAAAGGTAGTACTGGCGGCAATTCACAAGCTGTACTTCCAGCAGGTGAAATCAAGGTACCCCTCCTTCAACAAGGCCGGGGTTACTATTCCAAAATGTTGTGGTACCGAAACCAGACGGTTCGGTGAGACCCATTCTAAAATTGAATGCCTTGAACACTTATATACGAAGGTTCAAGTTCAAAATGGAATCGCTCAGGGCGATTATTGCAAGCCTGGAGAATTTCATGGTATCACTGGACATCAAGGATGCTTACCTGCATGTCCCTATTTACCCTCTTCACCAGAAGTACCTCAAAATTGTGGTACAGGATTGTCATTACCAATTCCAGACGTTGCCGTTGGTCGGTCCCCGGCACAGAGGTATTTACCAAGGTAATGGCCGAAATAATTATCCCGTACTTGGACGATCTCCTTTTAAAGGCGAGGTCCAGGGAGCAGTTGTTCGGCGGAGTAGCACTATCTCGGGAAGTGCTACAACAGCACGGCTGGATTCTGAATATTCCAAAGTCGCAGCTGGTTCCTACGACGCGTCTACTGTTCCTGGGTATGGTTCTGGACACAGAACAGGATAAAAAGGGTTTCTCCCGGAGGAGAAGTCCAAGGAGTTGTCGTCTCTAGACAGAGACCTCCTAATACGTATACAGGTGTCGGTGCATCAATGCACGCGAGCCCTGGGAAGGATGGTAGCTTCTTGCGAAGAAATTCCATTCGCCAGGTCCCATGCAAGGATTTTCCAGTGGGATCTGTTGGACAAGTGGTCCGGGTCGCATCTTCAGATGCATCGGCGGATAACCCTGTCTCCAAGGGCCAGGGTGTCGCTGTTGTGGTGGCTGCAGAGTGCTCATCTTCTAGGGGGCCGCAGATTCGGCATACAGGACTGGGTCCTGGTGACCACGGTTGCCAGCCTTCAAGCCTGGGGGGCAGTCACACAGGGAAGAAACTTCCAAGGCTATGGAGAAGTCAGGAGACTTCCCTACACATAAATATTCTGGAACTAAGGGCCAGACCCCTGCTTCAACACCGGCCGGTGCTGATCCAGTCAGACAACATCACGGCGGTCGCTCATGTGAACCGACAGGGCGGCACAAGAAGCAGGATGGCGATGGCAGAAGCCACAAGGATTCTCCGATGGGCGGAAAATCATGTGTTAGCACTGTCAGCAGTGTTCATTCCCGGAGTGGACAACTGAGAAGCAGACTTTCTCAGAAGACACGACCTCCACCCGGGAGAGTGGGGACTTCATCCAGAAGTTTTCCAAATGATTGTACGCCATTGGGAAAGGCCATAGGTAGACATGATGGCGTCCCGCCTCAACAAAAAGCTACAAAGATATTGCGCCAGGTCAAGGGACCCTCAGGCGATAGCTGTGGACGCTCTGGTAACACCGTGGGTGTACCAGTCGGTGTATGTGTTCCCTTCTCTGCCTCTCTTACCCAGGGTAATGAGAATAATAAGAAGGAGAGGAGTAAGAACTATACTCATTGTTCCGGGTTGGCCAAGAAGAGCTTGGTAACCAGAACTCCAAGAAATGATCTCAGAGGACCCATGGCCTCTGCCGCTCAGACAGGACCTGCTGCAGCAGGGGGCCTGTCTGTTCCAAGACGTACCGCGGCTGCGTTGACGGCATGGCGGTTGAACGCCGGATCCTGAAGGAATAGGGCATTCCGGAGGAAGTTATCCCTACGCTATTTAAAGCTAGGAAAGAAGTGAACGCAAACCATTATCACCGCATATGGTGGAAATATGTTGCGTGCTGTGAGGCCAGGAAGGCCCCAAAGGAGAATTGTCAGCTAGGTCGATTTCTGCACTTCCTACAGTCAGAGGTGACTATGGGCCTAAAATTGGGTTCCATGAAGGTCCAGATTTCGGCTCTATCGATTTTCTCCCAAAATAGAACTGGCTTCACTGCCTGAAGTTCGGACTTTTGTTAAGGGAGTGCTGCATAGTCAGCCCCCGTTTGTGCCTCCAGTGGAACCGTGGGATCTCAACGTAGTGTTGGATTTCCTGAAGTCGCATTGAGTTGAGCCACTTAAATCCGTGGAGCTACAATACCTCACGTGGAAAGTGGTCATGCTGTGGGCCTTGGCGTCGGCCAGGCGTGTATCAGAATTGGCGGTTTTGACATGCAAAAGCCCTTATCTGTATTTTATATGGATAAGGCGGAATTGAGGACTCGTTCCCAATTCCTTCCTAAGGTGGTATCAGTTTTTCATGTGAACCAACCTATTGTGGTGCCTGCGGCTACTTGGGACTTGGAGGATTCCAAGTTTTCTGGACGTAGTCAGGGCCCTGAAAAATATATGTTTCCAGGAAGGCTGGAGTCAGAAAGACTGACTCGCTATTTATCCTGTATGCACCCGACAAGCTGGGTGCTCCTGCTTCTAAGCAGACTATTGCTCGCTGGATCTGTAGCACGATTCAACTTGCACATTCTGCGGCTGGACTGCCGCACCCTAAATCTGTAAAAGCCCATTCCACGAGGAAAGTGGGCTCTTCTTGGGCGGCTGCCCGAGGGGTCTCGGCTTTACAAATTTGCCGAGCTGTTACTTGGTCGGGGTCAAACACTCTTGCAAGAGTCTACAAGTTTGATACCCTGGCTGAGGAGGACCTAGAGTTTGCTCATTCGGTGCTGCAGAGTCATCCGCACTCTCCCGCCCGTTTGGGAGCTTTGGTATAATCCCCATGGTCCTTACGGAGTCCCCAGCATCCACTTAGGACGTTAGAGAAAATAAGATTTTACTCACCGGTAAATCTATTTCTCGTAGTCCGTAGTGGATGCTGGGCGCCCATCCCAAGTGCGGATTGTCTGCAATACTTGTATATAGTTATTGCCTAACTAAAGGGTTATTGTTGAGCCATCTGTTGAGAGGCTCAGTTTTTATCATACTGTTAACTGGGTATTGTATCACGAGTTATACGGTGTGATTGGTGTGGCTGGTATGAGTCTTACCCGGGATTCAAAATCCTTCCTATTTGTGTCAGCTCTTCCGGGCACAGTATCCTAACTGAGGTCTGGAGGAGGGTCTTGGTGGGAGGAGCCAGTGCACACCAGGTAGTCCTAAAGCATTCTTTAGTTGTGCCCAGTCTCCTGCGGAGCCGCTAATCCCCATGGTCCTTACGGAGTCCCCAGCATCCACTACGGACTACGAGAAATAGATTTACCGGTGAGTAAAATCTTATTTTTTTACTACAGTATTTTTGTTGTTCCCAAACCAGACTGTTCGGTGCTCCCCTTCTTGAACCTGAAGTCTCTAAACCCATATCTGCGGGTGTTCAAATTCAAGATGGAATCCCTGTGGGCGGTGGTGTCCGCTCTGGAGGAGGGGGGAGTTCCTGGTGTCTTTGGACGTCAAGGATGCTTACCTACACATTCCCACGTGGCCACCACATCAGGCTTACCTCAGGTTTGCCATATTAGAAAACCACTTCCAGTTTCAGGCTTTACCCTTCGGTTTATCCACAGCTCCGAGGGTCTTCACCAAAGTTATGGCAGAGATGATGCTGCAACTGCGCATGATGGGAGTGAACATAGTCCCATACTTGGACAATCTCCTAGTAAAGGCTGTCTCCAGGGAGCCGTCTGCTTCACAGCATCGATCTGACAACTCGCCTACGTACGGATCATGGGTGAATCCTACATTTTCAGAAATCTCACCTGGAACCCACACAGCGTCTTCAGTTCCTGGGGATGATACTGGATACAGTGTTTCAAAAGGTATTTCTCCCGATGGAAAAGGCCTGGACTATCCAGGCTATGGTTCGCTCTGTGCTCAGTCCTCGCAAGGTATTCATTCATCTTTGCATCCGATTACTGGGCAAGATGGTAGCTGCTTACGAGGCAATCCAATACGGCATATTTCATGCCCGACCCTTTCAGCTGGATCTGCTGGACAAACGGTCGGGGTCTCATCTTCACATGCATCAGGAAGTGACATTATCTCCGAGAGCCTGGATCTCTCTATTATGGTGGCTACAAGTTCCTCACCTGGTAGGGGGGCAGGAGTTTCCATATCCACTCGTGGATTCTACTGACGTCGGATGCCAGCCTCCAAGGTTGGGGGGATGTCACCCAAGGGGCCCAGTTCCAGGGGATATGGTCGAGATAGGAATCCGTTCTGCCGATAAACATCCTGGAACTCAGGGCAATTTACAATGCTCGGTAGGCTTCTCATCTCCTGAAGGATCAGGAGATCCAGGTACAGTTTGATAACGCCACAGTGGTGGCGTACATAAGCCAACAAGGGGGAACAAGAAGCAGAGCGGCGATGCGAGAGGTCTCAAAAATCCTTCTCTGGGCGGCCAACGCAAGGGCCATCTCAGCCATATTCATTCCAGGAGTGGACAACTGGAAGTGGACTTCCTCAGCAGGCACGACCTCCATCCGGGGGAATGGGGCCTACATCCCCAGGTGTTTCAACAGTTAGTTCACCGGTGGCAGATCGCGCTGATGACACCGGGGATGTACCAGTTTGTGTACCGGTTCCCTCCTCTACCGCTGATCCCAAGGGTACTAAAAAGGCTAAGAAGGGAAAGCGTTCAAGCAATTCTAATTGCCCTGGATTGGCCTCAAGGGGTGTGGTTCCCGGACCTCCTGACCGTGTCTCTGGAGGATCCCTGGCCTCTGCCGCTCCACGGCGATCTTCTGCAGCAAGGTCCGTTCGTCTATCCAGACTTACAGCGGCTACGTTTGACGGCTTGGAAGTTGAGAGGGAAGTTCTAGCAAGAAAGTGTCTTCCCTCCCAGGTTGTTTCCACCATGGTCCAGGCCAGGAAGATGGTTACGTCAAGACACTATCATCGTATCTGGAAAAAGTATGTTTCCTGGTTTGAAAGTAGAAAGGTGTCTTCCGTAGAATTTAGAATTGGTCGTTTTCTACTTTTCCTGCAAGCGGGAGTGGATATGGGCCTACGTTTAGGCTCAATCAAACTCCAGATTTCGGCGCTCTCGATTTTCTTCCAGAAACAGCTTGTCATGTTACCAGAAGTACAGACTTTCCTTAAGGGTGTTCTTCATATGCAACCACCTTTTATACCTCCCATGGCTCCGTGGGACCTCAATGTGGTTTTGTCCTTTCTCCAATCGGACTGGTTTGAACCCTTACATAGGGTGGAGTTAAAGTTTCTCACCTGGAAGACAGTGATGTTATTAGCATTGGCGTCTGCCAGACGTGTCTCTAAACTAGGGGCCTTATCCTGTAAGAGCCCTAGTTAAATTTTTCATGCAGACACGGCGGAACTTAGGACCCGCCCTCAGTTTTTGCCTAAAGTGGTGTCAGCCTTTCATGTGAATCAATCTATTGTGGTTCCAGTGTTGTCTGACTCTTCCATTGGTCCTGAGTCCTTGGATGTGGTCAGGGCGCTGAAGATTTATGTCAAAAGGACGGCACGTCATCGGAAATCTGACTCACTGTTTGTCCTTTATGATGTTTCCAAGATTGGTCGGCCAGCTTCTAAGCAATCTATAGCTTGTTGGCTCCGGTTGACCATTCAACAGGCTTATACTTCGGCGGTTCTGCCCTTGCTGACTACTATTCAGGCCCACTCGACTAGGTCGGTGGGGTCTTACTGGGCTGCTGCCCGAAGTGTATCGACCCTACAGTTGTGCTGAGCTTCAACTTGGTATGGTTCGAACACGTTTGTAAAATTCTGTAAGTTCGATACCCTGTCCAGGGATGACCTTCAGTATGGTCAGGGTTTTTACAGGGGTCTCAGCACTTTCCTGCCCGTTTGGGAGCTTTGGGAATTCCCCATGGTACTAAAGTACAAGACCCCAGTATCCACTAGGACGTAAGAGAAAATAGGAATTTAATACCTACCGGTAATTCCTTTTCTCCTAGTCCATAGTGGATACTGGACGCCCGCCTCAATGCTTCGTTCCTGCTTACCTGTGTAAGTGTTTGGTTGGACTGACGTTGCGGTCCCATTCTGTTGTTGGGACAGCTGTGCTATCCGGGTTAGGTTGGTGTCACTATCCTCTGTTCTGGTTAGTGCCCTCCTTTCATTTCTGGTTGTGTGTTGGCTTGTTGCCTTACCGCGGTTGTATTGTTTCTTCTCTCAGATTATGTCCGTTTCCTCGGGCACAGTTTTCCTGTCTGGTAGGAGGGGCATAGAGGGGAGGAGCCAGAACACACACACACAAACACTAAAAGTTTTAAAGTGCCAGGCTCCAGTGGACCCGATCTATACCCCATGGAACTAAAGTTCAAGACCCCAGTATCCACTACAGACTAGGAGAAAAGGAATTACCGGTAGGTATTAAATTCCTTTTTTTTTTTTTTTTAATCATAGAGAGTCTCCAGTTTTGTGATAAATCTACTGCAGTACGAACATTAGACAGTAGCCGTATTATGTTCAATAAGTGCTATTACTGTAGAGCTACATCTGCAGCTTCCATTATAATGTTTATAATAAAATGAAGGACATTAGTAGTCCATTTCTAAGTGGTCTTGAATGTCCTTATCTAATCTGCCATACACCATCTTCGTAAGAATTTACAAATCACTTATCTCTCTAATGCTCTTGTAAAGTTATAAAACATTAACTTATGCAATCACTGTTTAATACGATTAGACTATATATGTTAATGTGTTATATTTTTGTTAAAAAGCTTTAATTTGTAATTTTAGTGAAATGTGATTTTTATATTTGTCTTTTGTGTTACAGATATAAACTTGATACCATCTTTACCAGGTTATCTCACTTTAATTAAAGTGAATGTTAATTAAACGTCTTATGTAAGACCCAGTAAGAGCAGACTCTTAAAAGTTAGATCATTTTACTATGCAAGGTATTTTATTTTACCCTTGTCAACTCAGTGATGCAGGCTATAGAAAATCCTTCTATACTGGTACTTTGTATGTGGGGCAGTTTTCAATATTTGACATTTAGGGGGGAAATGTAATCGGGTGTGAGAATCAGGAAGTGAGAGATTTAAGTGGCAATAATTTACAGGGTAAAACATCTCAACTTCCTGATTTTCACACCCTATTACATTCCCCCCTAGCATCCGTTCCATATAGATCATTGAGTTTTAAATGTTATTATTGTGTATTGTTAATTTACATAGACTCATCTTAGTCTTGTGTTTTTTAATAGGGTAAAGCAACTGAGCAACTCCTGAAAGTGCAGTCAGAGTAAGTTGGGTTTTTTTTTGTATTTTTAAAAGTGGCAAAATTATCAATTATGTATAATCACTATTTAAAAGGTGGATCAATTTATTGGATGAACAAATCCAATACTGTGCAGTATGGAAGGCAGTTGGTAATGTTGTATGGAAAGTGTGCAGTGTTTTAACATTACATTTGTACAACTTATTCACCGTGGATTTGTGGGCACATTAATTCTAACTCTGAAATTAGACACGCTGAAACAAACGTCTTAATGTGTTTGCTATGACTAGTCTCTAAAATTCAGTATATTTGGGGTTAGGGGTGGAGGTTAAGGTATATGCTAATTTCTCTATCGTCCTAGTGGATGCTGGGGTTCCTGAAAGGACCATGGGGAATAGCGGCTCCGCAGGAGACAGGGCACAAAAAGTAAAGCTTTAGGATCAGGTGGTGTGCACTGGCTCCTCCCCCTATGACCCTCCTCCAAGCCAGTTAGATTTTTGTGCCCGGCCGAGAAGGGTGCAATCTAGGTGGCTCTCCTAAAGAGCTGCTTAGAAAAGTTTAGCTTAGGTTTTTTATTTTACAGTGAGTCCTGCTGGCAACAGGATCACTGCAACGAGGGACTTAGGGGAGAAGAAGTGAACTCACCTGCGTGCAGGATGGATTGGCTTCTTGGCTACTGGACATCAGCTCCAGAGGGACGATCACAGGTACAGCCTGGATGGTCACCGGAGCCTTGCCGCCGGCCCCCTTGCAGATGCTGAAGTAAGAAGAGGTCCAGAATCGGCGGCAGAAGACTCCTCAGTCTTCTAAAGGTAGCGCACAGCACTGCAGCTGTGCGCCATTTTCCTCTCAGCACACTTCACACGGCAGTCACTGAGGGTGCAGGGCGCTGGGAGGGGGGCGCCCTGGGAGGCAAATGAAAACCTATTTTGGCTAAAAATACCTCACATATAGCCTCCGGAGGCTATATGGAGATATTTAACCCCTGCCAGAATCCGTTAAAAGCGGGAGACGAGGCCGCCGAAAAAGGGGCGGGGCCTATCTCCTCAGCACACAGCGCCATTTTCCCTCACAGAAAGGCTGGAGGGAAGGCTCCCAGGCTCTCCCCTGCACTGCACTACAGAAACAGGGTTAAAACAGAGAGGGGGGGCACTAATTTGGCGTTAGAAATATATAAAACAGATGCTATAAGGGAAAACACTTATATAAGGTTGTCCCTATATAATTATAGCGTTTTTGGTGTGTGCTGGCAAACTCTCCCTCTGTCTCTCCAAAGGGCTAGTGGGTCCTGTCCTCTATCAGAGCATTCCCTGTGTGTGTGCTGTGTGTCGGTACGTGTGTGTCGACATGTATGAGGACGATGTTGGTGAGGAGGCGGAGCAATTGCCTGTAATGGTGATGTCACTCTCTAGGGAGTCGACACCGGAATGGATGGCTTATGTAGGGAATTACGTGATAATGTCAACACGCTGCAAGGTCGGTTGACGACATGAGACTGCCGACAAACAATTAGTACCGGTCCAGACGTCTCAAAAAACACCGTCAGGGGTTTTAAAACGCCCGTTTACTTTAGTCGGTCGACACAGACACAGACAGGGACACTGAATCCAGTGTCGACGGTGAATAAACAAACGTATTCCTTATTAGGGCCACACGTTAAAGGCAATGAAGGAGGTGTTACATATTTCTGATACTACAAGTACCACAAAAGAGGGTATTATGTGGGATGTGAAAAAACTACAGTAGTTTTTCCTGAATCAGATAAATTAAATAAAGTGTGTGATGATGCGTGGGTTCCCCCCGATAGAAAATTATGGGCGGTATACCCTTTCCCGCCAGAAGTTAGGGCGCGTTGGGAAACACCCCTTAGGGTGGATAAGGCGCTCACACGCTTATCAAAACAAGTGGCGGTACCGTCTATAGATAGGGCCGTCCTCAAGGACCAGCTGACAGGAGGCTGGAAAATATCATAAAAAGTATATACACACATACTGGTGTTATACTGCGACCAGCGATCGCCTCAGCCTGGATGTGCAGAGCTGGGGTGGCTTGGTCGGATTCCCTGACTAAAAATATTGATACCCTTGACAGGGACAGTATTTTATTGACTATAGAGCATTTAAAGGATGCATTTCTATATATGCGAGATGCACAGAGGGATATTTGCACTCTGGCATCAAGAGTAAATGCGATGTCCATATCTGCCAGAAGATGTTATGGACACGACAGTGGTCAGGTGATGCAGATTCCAAACGGCAAAAAGGTGTATTGCCGTATAAAGGAAGAGGAGTTTTTTGGGGTCGGTCCATCGGACCTGGTGGCCACGGCAACTGCTGGAAAATCCACCGTTTTTACCCTAAGTCACATCTCTGCAGAAAAAGACACCGTCTTTTCAACCTCAGTCTTTTCGTCCCTATAAGATCATATCTGCCCAGGGATAGAGGAAAGGGAAGAAGACTGCCGCAGGCAGCCCATTCCCAGGAACAGAAGCGCTCCACCGCTTCTGACAAGTTCTCAGCATGGCGCTGAGACCGTACAGGACCCCTGGATCCTACAAGTAGTATCCCAGGGGTACAGATTGGAATGTAGAGACGTTTCCTCTTCGCAGGCTCCTGAAGTCTGCTTTACCAAGGTCTCCCTCCGACAAGGAGGCAGTATGGGAAAAAATTTCACAAGCTGTATTCCCAGCAGGTGATAATTAAATTACCCCTCCTACTACAAGGAAAAGGGGTATTATTCCACACTATATTGTGGTACTGAAGCCAGAAGGCTAGGTGAGACTTATTCTAAAAAAATTTTTGAACACTTACAAAGGTTCAAATCAAGATGGAGTCACTCAGAGCAGTGATAACGAACCAGGAAGAAGGGGACTATATAGTGTCCGGGGACATCAGGGATGCTTACCTCTATGTCCCAAATTTGCCCTTCTCACTAAGGGTACCTCAGGTTCGTGGTGCAGAACTGTCACTATCAGTTTTAGACGCTGCCGTTTGGATTGTCCACGGCACCCTGGGTCTTTACCAAGGTAATGGCCGAAATGATGATTCTTCTTCGAAGAAAAGGCGTCTTAATTATCCCTTACTTGGACGATCTCCTGATAAGGGCATAGTCCAGGGAACAGTTGGAGGTCGGAGTAGCACTATCTCGGATACTGCTACAACAGCACGGGTGGATTCTAAATATTCCAAAATTGCAGCTGATCCCGACGACACGTCTGCTGTGCCTAGGGATGATTCTGGACACAGTCCAGAAAAAGGTGTTTCTCCCGGAAGAGAAAGCCAGGGAGTTATCCGAGCTAGTCAGGAACCTCCTAAAAACAGTGCATCATTGCACAAGGGTCCTGGTAAAAATGGTGGCTTCCTACGAAGCAATTCCATTCGGCAGATTTCACGCAAGAACTTTTCAGTGGGATCTGCTGGACAAATGGTCCGGATCGCATCTTCAGATGCATCAGCGGATAACCCTATATCCAAGGACAAGGGTGTCTCTCCTGTGGTGGTTATAGAGTGCCCATCTTCTAGAGGGCCGCAGATTTGGCATTCAGGATTGGATGCTGGTGACCACGGAGCCCAGCCCGAGAGGCTGGGGAGCAGTCACACAATGAAAAAATTTCCAGGGAGTGTGATCAAGTCTGGAGACTTTTCTCCACATAAATATACTGGAGCTAAGGGTAAATTTATAATACTCAAAGCTTAGCAAGACCTCTGCTTCAAGGTCAGCCGGTATTGATCCAGTGGGAAAAACATCACGGCAGTCGCCCACGTAAACAGACAGGGCGACACAAGAAGCAGGAGGGCAATGGCAAAAACTGCAAGGACTTTTCGCTGGGCGGAAAATCATGTGATAGCACTGTCAGCAGTGTTTCATCCCGGGAATGGAAACTGGGAAGCAGACTTCCTCAGCAGGCACGACCTCCACCCGGGAGAGTGGAAACTTCATCGGGAAGTTTTTTCCACATGATTGTAAACCGTTGGGAAATACCAAAGGTGGACATGATGGCGTCCCGTCTGAACAAAAAACGGGACAGGTATTGCGCCAGGTCAAGAGACCCTCAGGCAATAGCTGTGGACGTTCTGGTAACACCGTGGGTGTACCAGTCGGTGTATGTGTTCCCTCCTCTGCTTCTCATACCTAAGGTGCTGAGAATTATAAGACGTAGAGGAGTAAGAACTATACTCATGGCTCCGGATTGGCCAAGAAGGACTTGGTACCCGGAACTTCAAGAGATGCTTACAGAGGTTTTATGGCCTCTGCCGCTAAGAAGGGACTTGCTTCAGCAAGTACCATGTCTGTTCCAAGACTTACCGCAGCTGCGTTTGTCGGCATGGCGGTGGAACGCCGGATCCTAAGGGAAAAAGGCATTCCGGAAGAGGTCATTCCTACCCTGGTCAAAGCCAGAAAGGAGGTGACCGCACAACATTATCACCACATGTGGCGAAAATATGTTGCGTGGTGTGAGGCCAGGAAGGCCCCACAAAGAAATTTCAACTCGGTCGTTTCCTGCATTTCCTGAAAACAGGAGTGTCTATGGGCCTCAAATTGGGGTCCATTAAGGTTCAAATTTCGGCCCTGTCGATTTTCTTCCAGAAAGAATTGGCTTCAGTTCCTGAAGTCCAGAATTTTGTCAAGGGAGTATTGCATATACAACCCCCTTTTGTGCCTCCAGTGGCACTGTGGGATCTCAACGTAGTTCTGGGATTCCTCAAATCACATTGGTTTAAAACCAGTCAAATCTGTGGATTTGAAGCATCTCACATGAAAAGTGACCATGATCTTGGCCCTGGCCTGGACCAGGCGAGTGTCAAATTGGTGGTTTTTTCTCAAAAAAGCCCATATCTGTTTGTCCATTCGGACAGGGCAGAGCTGCGGACTCGTCCCCAGTTCTCTCCCTAAGGTGGTGTCAGTGTTTCACCTGAACCAGCTTATTGTGGTGTCTTGCACCTACTAGGGACTTGGAGGACTCCAAGTTGCTAGATGTTGTCAGGGCCCTGAAAATATATGTTTCCAGGACGGCTGGAGTCAGGAAATCTGACTTGCTGTTATCCTGTATGCACCCAACAAACTGGGTGCTTTTGCTTCTAAGCAGACTATTGCTAGTTGGATGTGTAATACAATTCAGCTTGCACATTCTGTGGCAGGCCTGCCACAGCCAAAATATGTAAATGCCCATTCCACAAGGAAGGTGGGCTCATCTTGGGCGGCTGCCCGAGGGGTCTCGGCTTTTACAACTTTGCCGAGCGGTTATTTAGTCAGGGGCAAACACGTTTGTAAAATCCTACAAATTTGATACCCTGGCTAAGGAGGACCTGGAGTTCTCTCATTCGGTGCTGCAGAGTCATCCGCACTCTCCCGCCCGTTTGGGAGCTTTGGTATTATCCCCATGGTCCTTTCAGGAACCCCAGCATCCACTAGGACGATAGAGAAAATAAGAATTTACTTACCGATAATTCTATTTCTCGGAGTCCGTAGTGGATGCTGGGCGCCCATCCCAAGTGCGGATTATCTGCAATACTTGTACATAGTTACAAAAATCGGGTTATTATTGTTGTGAGCCATCTTTTCAGAGGCTCCGCTGTTATCATACTGTTAACTGGGTTCAGATCACAGGTTGTACAGTGTGATTGGTGTGGCTGGTATGAGTCTTACCCGGGATTCAAAATCCTTCCTTATTATGTACGCTCGTCCGGGCACAGTATCTAACTGGCTTGGAGGAGGGTCATAGGGGGAGGAGCCAGTGCACACCACCTGATCCTAAAGCTTTACTTTTTGTGCCCTGTCTCCTGCGGAGCCGCTATTCCCCATGGTCCTTTCAGGAACCCCAGCATCCACTACGGACTCCGAGAAATAGAATTATCGGTAAGTAAATTCTTATTTTCTTACTGCATCTCATGCATTATTTTTCTACATAGGTTAGAGGAGGTAAGAAACTTGCTCCAAAGTAAAGAACATTCCCTGAGTGAGTTACACAATGAAATTGAGCGTACAAGAGCTTTAGAGACCAAGGCCTTCAAAGAAAAAGAGGAAATACGTTCATTATTGGAAGCAAAAAATGAGGAGACCGAAAAAAAATTACAGGTAATAGTAACAAAACTGTCATAATTTACCCAAAGCCAGAATGTAGGTCTGCATTTTACACATTGAGCCCGATTCAGATTTGCAGGCAATAGAGAGCAATTATGGTCGAAACCGAGTCATAGTAAGGATCTCTGATGTATCTCCATTTGCGGCTATGTGGGTGTAACTGGATTTTTGCACATACAATATATAGTGTTCCATGGGCTTATAGATATGGGATACGGTCGTTAGGTCGACATGTGCATTAGGTCAACATTTACTAGGTCAAAAGGTCGACATGAGTTATTCACTTTTTTTTTTTCTTCTTCTTCTTACATTTTTTGGACTTTTTCATACTTTACGATCCACGTGAACTACAATTGGGAACAGTATCCTGCCCGAAGCATGGCGAGCCATGCGGGGGGACACGGTGCACTAATTGGGGTTCCCCGTCACTTTACAAAAAAAGTCCAAAAACTCATGTCGACCTTTTCACCTGTTGACCTAGTACATGTCGACCTAATGCACATGTCGACCTTCAGTGGTCGACTTAATGACGGTCGACCCAACGACCCATACCTGTAGATATTGTGGGCTATTTATAGGGGAGTATAAGAAGAGATCCATCCAACTTCAAATGGATTATTTGCTGATGATGATGAATGCTACTTTCACCAGCGAGTAAATGGTGTGGTCGTATCATTCATTGGGGTCCCCAAAAAAACAACTGAATTGCCTCATATATGTGTTCTGTGAGGGGCGGGTTTGTGTTGTAGTTGTTTGTTTTGCAAGTGTGTGCATATTTGCGACCGGTCCGTAGGAGAAAAACTACTGCCAACCTCAATTGTGATTACCAACCTACTTGAGTAGCACATAACTTGTTTAGTGTTAGTATTTCTATGGGATATAGTTAGCGTCCCAACAGATGGGATGCCGGTGGTCAAAAGACCAGTGCCGGAATCCCAACAACTGTCAAAATGCAGACGCCAGAATCCCAAACGTAAGTACAGTATGTGTTAGATTTAGGCTGAGGGGGCAAGGTTAGGGTTATGCTAGCCATACTTCAGACCAACTTTCCTCCAACTGACCAACCGTCCAACTTTTCTCTCCAACTAAAACGCTGCTCCACACACCTAGCCAACTTTTTCATCAGACCAGCCAACTTCTCTCCAATTTGTGATGTCACAGAAGTAGGCGGACAGGTTCTGCCTACTTCTGCATATTTGGCATAAATGTTAGGTTTTGTGGTTTTTTAAATAGTGAACTACTGGTCTTAGCATTTGCTAAGTTTCTCTAACGTCCTAAGTGGATGCTGGGGACTCCGTAAGGACCATGGGGAATAGCGGCTCCGCAGGAGACTGGGCACAACTAAAGAAAGCTTTAGGACTACCTGGTGTGCACTGGCTCCTCCCACTATGACCCTCCTCCAGACCTCAGTTAGAATCTTGTGCCCGGCTGAGCTGGATGCACACTAGGGGCTCTCCTGAGCTCCTAGAAAGAAAGTATATTTAGGTTTTTTATTTTCAGTGATATCTGCTGGCAACAGACTCACTGCAGCGAGGGACTAAGGGGAGAAGAAGCGAACCTACCTAACAGGTGGTAGTTTGGGCTTCTTAGGCTACTGGACACCATTAGCTCCAGAGGGATCGACCGCAGGACCCGACCTTGGTGTTCGTTCCCGGAGCCGCGCCGCCGTCCCCCTTACAGAGCCAGAAGAGTGAAGAGGTCCGGAAAATCGGCGGCAGAAGACTTCGGTCTTCACCAAGGTAGCGCACAGCACTGCAGCTGTGCGCCATTGCTCCTCATGTACACCTCACACTCCGGTCACTGATGGGTGCAGGGCGCTGGGGGGGGGCGCCCTGAGGGCAATATAAGACACCTTGGCTGGCAAATCTACATCATATATAGTCCTAGAGGCTATATAGATGTAAAAATACCCCTGCCAGTATTCCAGAAAAAGCGGGAGAAGTCCGCCGAAAAAGGGGCGGGGCTATCTCCCTCAGCACACTGGCGCCATTTTATCTTCACAGTGCAGCTGGAAGATAGCTCCCCAGGCTCTCCCCTGTAGTTTTCAGGCTCAAAGGGTTAAAAAGAGAGGGGGGGCACTAAATTTAGGCGCAATATATGTATACAAGCAGCTATTGGGGGAAAAATCACTCAGTTATAGTGTTAATCCCTGCATTATATAGCGCTCTGGTGTGTGCTGGCATACTCTCTCTCTCTGTCTCCCCAAAGGACTTTGTGGGGTCCTGTCCTCAGTCAGAGCATTCCCTGTGTGTGTGCGGTGTGTCGGTACGGCTGTGTCGACATGTTGGATGAGGAAGGTTACGTGGAGGCGGAGCAGAGGCCGATAAATGGATGTCGTCCCCTGTGGGGCCGACACCAGAGTGGATGGATAGGTGGAAGGTATTAACCGACAATGTCAACTCCTTACATAAAAGGCTGGATGACGTAACAGCTGGGGGACAGCCGGCTTCTCAGCCCGCGCCTGCCCAAGCGTCTCAAAGGCCATCAGGGGCTCAAAAAACGCCCGTTACCTCAGATGGCAGACACAGATGTCGACACGGAGTCTGACTCCAGTGTCGACGAGGTTGAGATATATATACACAATCCACTAGGAACATCCGTTGCATGATCTCGGCAATGATAAATTTGTTACGCATTTCTGACATGAACCCAAGTACCACATAAAAGGGGTTTTATTTTTGGGGAGAAAAAGCAGCCAGTGTTCTGTTCCCCCATCAGTTGAGTGAATGAAGTGTGTAAAGAAGCGTGGGTTCCCCCGATAAGAAACTGGTGATTTCTAATAAGTTACTGATGGCGTACCCTTTCCCGCCAGAGGATAGGTCACGTTGGGAGATATCCCCTAGGGTGGATAAGGTCGCTCACACGTTTGTCAAAAAAGGTGGCACTGCCGTTTTAGGATACGGCCACCTTGAAGGAGCCTGCTGATAAAAAGCAGGAGGCTATCCTGAAGTCTGTATATACACACTCAGGTACTATACTGAGACCTAAAATTGCCTCAGCATAAATAGTGCTGCTGCAGCGTGGTCTGATACCCTGTCAGATAATATTAATACCCTAGACAGGGATAATATTTTGCTAACATAGAGCATATTAAAGACGTCGTCTTATATGAAGGATGCACAGAGGGATATTTCCCGGCTGGCATCCAGAATTAATGCAATGTCCATTCTGCCAGGAGGGTATTAGAGACCCGGCAGTGGACAGGTGATGCTGCCTTAAAAGGCACATGGAGATTCTGCCTTATAAGGGTGAGGAATTGTTTGGGGATGGTCTCTGGGACCTCGTATCCACAGCAACAGCTGGGAAGAAAAAATTTTACCTCAGGTTTCCTCACAGCCTAAGAAAGCACCGTATTTTCAGGTACAGTCCTTTCGGCTTCAGAAAAGCAAGCGGGTCAAAGGCGCTTCCTTTCTGCACAGAGACAAGGGAAGAAGGAAAAAGCTGCACCAGACAGCCAGTTCCAAGGATCAAAAATCTTCCCTCGCTTCCTCTGAGTCCACCGCATGACGCTGGGGCTCCACAGGTGGAGACAGGTGCGGTGGGGGCGCGTCTCGGGAACTTCAGGGACCAGTGGGCTTGCCCACAGGTGGATCCCTAGGTTCTGCAAGTAGTATCACAGGGATACAGGCTGGAGTTCGAGGCGACTCCCCCTCACCGTTACCTCACATCAGCCTTGCCTGCTGCCCTCGGAGAAAGGTAGTACTGGTGGAAATTTACAAGCTGTACTTCCAGCAGGTGAAATCAAGGTACCCCTCCTTCAACAAGGCCGGGGTTACTATTCCAAAATGTTGTGGTACCAAAACCAGACGGTTCCGATTTACCCTCTTCACCAGGTGTACCTCAAAATTGTGGTACAGGATTGTCATTACCAATTCCAGATGTTGCCGTTGGTCTGTCCCCGGCACAGAGGGTATTTACCAAGGTAATGGCCGAAGTACTTATCCCGTACTTGGACGATCTCCTTATAAAGGCGAGGTCCAGGGAGCAGTTGTTCGTCGGAGTAGCACTATCTCGGGAAGTGCTACAACAGCACGGCTGGATTCTGAATATCCAAAGTCGCAGCTGGTTCCTACGACGCGTCTACTGTTCCTGGGTATGGTTCTGGACACAGAACAGGATAAAAAGGGTTTCTCCCGGAGGAGAAGTCCAAGGAGTTGGCGTCTCTAGACAGAGACCTCCTAATACAAATACAGGTGTCTGTGCATCAATGCACGCGAGCCTTGGGAAAGATGGTAGCTTCTTATGAAGAAATTCCATTCGTCAGGTCCCATGCAAGGATCTTCCAGTGGGATCTGTTGGACAAGTGGTCCGGGTCGCATCTTCAGATGCATCGGCGGATAGCCCGGTCTCCAAGGGCAAGGGTGTCGCTGTGGTGGTGACTGCAGAGTGCTCATCTTCTAGGGGGCCGCAGATTCGGCATACAGGACTGGGTCCTGGTGACCACGGATGCCAGCCTTCAAGGCTGGGGGGCAGTCACACAGGGAAGAAACTTCCAAGGCCTATGGAAAAGTCAGGAGACTTCCCTACACATAAATGTTCTGGAACTATGGGCCATTTACAATGCCCTAAGTCAGGCTAGAC
This sequence comes from Pseudophryne corroboree, assembly GCF_028390025.1. Classification (NCBI taxonomy): domain Eukaryota; kingdom Metazoa; phylum Chordata; class Amphibia; order Anura; family Myobatrachidae; genus Pseudophryne; species Pseudophryne corroboree. The sequence goes on from NC_086448.1 coordinate 294,114,775, forward strand.
CCCTGCTTCAACACCGGCCGGTGCTGATCCAGTCAGACAACATCACGGCGGTCGCTCATGTAAACCGACAGGGAGGCACAAGAAGCAGGATGGCGATGGCAGAAGCCACAAGGATTCTCCGATGGGCGGAAAATCATGTGTTAGCACTGTCAGCAGTGTTCATTTCCGGAGTGGATAACTGAGAAGCAGACTTTCTCAGCAGACACGACCTCCACCCGGGAGAGTGGGGACTTCATCCAGAAGTCTTCCAAATGATTGTACACCGTTGGGAAAGGCCACAGGTGGACATGATGGCGTCCCGCCTCAACAAAAAGCTACATAGATATTGCGCCAGGTCAAGGGACCCTCAGGCGATAGCTGTGGACGCTCTGGTAACACCGTGGGTGTACCAGTCGGTGTATGTGTTCCCTTCTCTGCCTCTCATACCCAGGGTAATGAGAATAATAAGAAGGAGAGGAGTAAGAACTATACTCATTGTTCCGGGTTGGCCAAGAAGAGCTTGGTACCCAGAACTCCAAGAAATTATCTCAGAGGACCCATGGCCTCTGCCGCTCAGACAGGACCTGCTGCAGCAGGGAGCCTGTCTGTTCGAAGACGTACCGCGGCTGCGTTGACGGCATGGCGGTTGAACGCCGGATCCTGAAGGAAAAGGGCATTCCGGAGGAAGTTATCCCTACGTTATTTAAAGCTAGGAAAGAAGTGAACGCAAACCATTATCACCGCATATGGCGGAAATATGTTGCGTGCTGTGAGGCCAGTAAGGCCCCAAAGGAGGAATTTCAGCTAGGTCGATTTCTGCACTTCCTACAAGTCAGAGGTGACTATGGGCCTAAAATTGGGTTCCATTAAGGTCCAGATTTCGGCTCTATCGATTTTCTTCCAAAATAGAACTGGCTTCACTGCCTGAAGTTCAGACTTTTGTTAAGGGAGTGCTGCATAGTCAGCCCCCGTTTGTGCCTCCAGTGGCACCGTGGGATCTCAACGTAGTGTTGGATTTCCTGAAGTCGCATTGAGTTGAGCCACTTAAATCCGGGGAGCTACAATACCTCCCGTGGAAAGTGGTCATGATGTGGGCCTTGGCGTCGGCCAGGCGTGTATCAGAATTGGCGGCTTTGTCATGCAAAAGCCTTTATCTGTATTTTATATGGATAAGGCGGAATTGAGGACTCGTTCCCAATTCCTTCCTAAGGTGGTATCAGTTTTTCATGTGAACCAACCTATTGTGGTGCCTGCGGCTACTTGGGACTTGGAGGATTCCAAGTTTCTGGACGTAGTCAGGGCCCTGAAAAGTATGTTTCCAGGACGGCTGGAGTCAGGAAAACTGACTCGCTATTTATCCTGTATGCACCCAACAAGCTGGGTGCTCCTGCTTCTAAGCAGACTATTGCTCGCTGGATCTGTAGCACGATTCAACTTGCACATTCTGCGGCTGGACTGCCGCACCCTAAATCTGTAAAAGCCCATTCCACGAGGAAAGTGGGCTCTTCTTGGGCGGCTGCCCGAGGGGTCTCGGCTTTACAAATTTGCCGAGCTGTTACTTGGTCGGGTTCAAACACTTTTGCAAGAGTCTACAAGTTTGATACCCTGGCTGAGGAGGACCTGGAGTTTGCTCATTCGTTGCTGCAGAGTCATCCGCACTCTCCCGCCCGTTTGGGAGCTTTGGTATAATCCCCATGGTCCTTACGGAGTCCCCAGCATCCACTTAGGACGTTAGAGAAAATAAGATTTTACTCACCGGTAAATCTATTTCTCGTAGTCCGTAGTGGATGCTGGGCGCCCATCCCAAGTGCGGATTGTCTGCAATACTTGTATATAGTTATTGCCTAACTAAAGGGTTATTGTTGAGCCATCTGTTGAGGCTCAGTTGTTATCATACTGTTAACTGGGTATTGTATCACGAGTTATACGGTGTGATTGGTGTGGCTGGTATGAGTCTTACGCGGGATTCAAAATCCTTCCTTATTGTGTCAGCTCTTCCGGGCACAGTATCCTAACTGAGGTCTGGAGGAGGGTCATAGTGGGAGGAGCCAGTGCACACCAGGTAGTCCTAAAGCTTTCTTTAGTTGTGCCCAGTCTCCTGCGGAGCCGCTATTCCCCATGGTCCTTACGGAGTCCCCAGCATCCACTACGGACTACGAGAAATAGATTTACCGGTGAGTAAAATTTTATTTTTATTTTTAAAAGTCAGTGTATTTTTTTTTATTGTTTTAACTACAGTTGTCAGCATTGCCTGATGAAAGGGAAAGCTGTAACTTCTTGTTTTTTCGTCTGAGTATCCACAAATACTGGGATTCCTGGGATGTACCATCCGTCTTTTTACTCCAATGCCCAGCCCCCCTTTCCTGATGCCCAGCTCCACTCTCTTTCCTCTGATGCCCAGATCTCATCTCTCTCCTCTGACACCATGCTCCCCTCTCCTGATGCCCAGCTCTCCTCTCCCCTCCTACCCAGTGCCCAACAGCAGGAGACAGACACAGGGGTAAGGGAAATCCTGCAGTGATGGTCTGCCGCAAACTGCTGCTCCTCCTGGCACCCACTCCATCACTGCCACCAAGATCCCAGGCTAACAGGGGAGCCCCAGGTGTCAAGGACTGTCTGCGAGGAGCAATCGCGGGTACCAGTCCGCAGCCGGCAGCAGCGATAGGGGGGTGCCATATATAAAGCAATGACGTGTATTCTCTGTAGTCTAGCTCAGTAGTCACACACGCTCTCACGCTGTACATACTACAAAGATAATAATTATTACATAAACAAATATGTGAATGCTATACGTACCCAGCGACCTCCGATATAATTTCCTCTGCAGTATCAAAAGACAATTGGACGACACAGGAAATATTACCGCTGGTGATTATTGTGTATAATTTTCTCTAACGTCCTTGAGGATGCTGGGACTCCGTAAGGACCATGGGGAATAGACGGGCTCCGCGGGAGATAGGGCACTTTAAGAAAGCTTTGGACTCTGGGTGTGCACTGGCTCCTCCCTCTATGCCCCTCCTCCAGACCTCAGTTTTACACTGTGCCCAGAGCAAGATGGGTGCACTGCAGAGAGCTCTCCAGAGTTCTCTGCCTAGAAGCATTTTTGTTTGGATTTTTTTTTCTACCTTTTACGACTTTTTCACAGGGAGCGCTGCTGGCAACAGGCTCCCTGCATCGAGGGACTGAGGAGAGAGGAGCAGACCTTCTTGTCAAAGATGGGCTCTGCTTCCTTGGCTACTGGACACCATTAGCTCCAGAGGGGGTGAACGCAGGTTCTTACTGGGCGTCCACCCCCGGAGCCGCGCCGCCGTTCTCCTCACAGAGCTAGAAGTGCAGAAGTCGTCAGGCGGCAGAAGCCTTCAGCTTCACTGAGGTAACGCACAGCACTGCAGCTGTGCGTCATTGCTCCCATACACCTCACATACTCCGGTCACTGTAAGGATGCAGGGGGGGGGGGGCGCTCTGGGCAGCAATATAAACCTCTGCATGGCAAAAAGACTATGTACAGGTGGGCTCTGTACATGTATATAAAAGAGCCCCCGCCATATTTTACTAAGTTTGAGCGGGACAGAAGCCCGCCGCCGAGGGGGCTGGGCTTCTCCCTCAGCACTCACCAGCGCCATTTTCTCTCCACAGCACTGCTGAGAGGAAGCTCCCCGGACTCTCCCCTGCTTACACACGGTGAAAGGGTGCTTAAAAGAGGGGGGGAGGGCACATAATTGGCGGTTTACATATTATACAGCGCTGCTGGGGGAAAACATTTTGTGTTGGTCTCCAGATTTATTGCGCTGGGGTGTGTGCTGGCATACTCTCTCTCTGTCTCTCCAAAGGGTCTTGACAGGGATACTGTCTTCAGGAAAGGTGTTGTGTGTGTGTCAAGTGTGTCGGTACGCGTGTGTCGACATGTTTGACGAGGAAGGCTCGCTTAATGTGGAGGGGGAGTGCTTGAATGTCAGGTCGGCAACGCCGACACCGGAATGGGTGGATATGCTGAATGTATTGAATGCAAATGTCAATCTATTGCATAAAAGATTAGACAAGGCAGAAGCTAGGGACCAGTCAGGTAGCCAGTCCATGCCTGTCCCTTGGGCGCCAGGTCCTTCGGGGTCTCAGAAGCGCACCATATCCCAGATCGATGACACAGATACTGACTCTAGTGTCGACTATGAAGATGCAAAATTACAGCCGAAGGTGGCTAAGGGTATACGGTACATGATTATTGCCATTAAAGAGGTTTTGCATATTACTGAGGAACCCCCTGTCCCTGACACGAGGGTACACATGTATAAAGGGAAAAAGCATGAAGTCACTTTTCCATCCTCATTTGAATTAAGTGACTTGTGCGAAAAGGCTTGGGAATCTCTGGATAGGAGACCACAAGTTCCCAAAAGGATTCTCATGGCGTATCCTTTTCCACAAACTGATAGGATACGCTGGGAATCTTCGCAAAAAGTTGACAAGGTGCTGACACGTTTGTCCAAAAAGGTGGCACTGCCTTCTCAGGATACGGCTTCCCTCAAGGAACCTGCTGATCGCAGGCAGGAAATTACCTTAAAGCACATTTACAATCATTCCGGTACTATTGCTCGACCGGCTATGGCGTCGGCCTGGGTTTGTAGTGCGGTTGTACATGGGCAGATTCCTTATCTACGGAAATTGACACCTTCGATAGGGACGCCATTCAAATGACCATAGAGCATATCAGAGATGCTGCCTTGTATATGAGGGATGCTCAGAGAGACATTTGTTTATTAAGCTCCAGAATAAATGCTATGTCTATTTCTGCTAGGCGGCTCTTGTGGACCCGACAGTGGACGGGAGATGCCGATTCAAAGCGGCATATGGAGTCCTTGCCTTACAAAGGTGTGGAGTTGTTTGGAGACAGCCTCTCGGATCTTGTCTCTACGGCTACGGCTGGTAAGTCAAATTTCTTACCTTATGTCCCCTTGCAGCATACAAAAAAGGCACCTCATTATCAAATGCAGTCCTTTTGTTCCAATAAAAACAAGAAGGTACGTGGATCATCCTTTGTTGCCAGAGGGAAAGGCAGGGGAAAAAAGCTGCACACAGCTAGTTCCCAAGAGCAGAAGTCCTCCCCTGCGTCTGCAAAGTCCACCGCATGACGCTGGGGCTTTCCGAGGGGAGGCAGATCTGGTGGGGGCTCGTCTTCGGTTTTTCAGCCACGTCTGGGTTCACTCGCAGGTGGATCCCTGGGCATTAGAGATTGTTTCTCAGGGATACAGGCTGGAATTCGAAGACTTGCCTCCTCGACGATTTTTCAAATCTGCTCTGCCGGTTTCCCCGTCAGAGAGGGAGCTAGTGTTGGCAGCAATCCAAAAATTGTATATTCAACAGGTGATTGTCACAGTTCCTCATCTCCAGCAAGGAGAAGGATATTACTCAACCCTGTTTGTGGTCCCGAAACCGGACGGTTCGGTCAGACCCATTTTAAACCTGAAATCTCTGAACCTGTACTTTAAGAGGTTCAGGTTCAAAATGGAATCACTCAGGGCGGTCATCGCCAGCCTGGAGGGGGGGGATTGGATGGTGTCCCTGGACATAAAGGATGCTTACCTTCATGTTCTGATATTCCCCCCCCGCATCAGGCGTTCCTGAGATTTGCCGTGCAGGACTGTCACTACCAATTTCAGACGTTGCCGTTTGGGCTTTCCACGGCCCCGAGAATTTTCACCAAGGTAATGGCGGAAATTATGGTGCTCCTGCGCAGGCAGGGGGTCACAATTATCCCATACTTGGGAGATCTCGGGAGAGGTTGCTGGACAGCGTGTCTCTGTCCATGAAGACGTTGCAGATACACAGCTGGATTCTCAATATACCGAAGTCCCAGCTAGTCCCTACAACGCGTCTGACCTTTTTGGGGCTGATTCTAGACACAGACCAGAAAAAGGTTTTTCTTCCGATCGAAAAGGTTCAGGAACTCATAGCCATGGTCAGGAACCTATTAAAACAAAAAAAGGTTTCAGTGCATCATTGCATGCGGGTCCTGGGGAAGATGGTGGCTTCCTACGAGGCCATTCCTTTCGGCAGGTTCCATGCGAGGACTTTTCAATGGGACCTCTTGGACGAGTAGTCCGGGTCCCATTTACAAATGCATCAAAGGATCACCCTGTCTCCCAGGACCAGGGTATCTCTCCTGTGGTGGCTGAACAGTGCTCACCTACTAGAAGGTCGCAGGTTCGGCATTCAGGACTGGGTCCTGGTGACCACGGACGCAAGCCTCCGAGGCTGGGGAGCAGTGACACTGGGAAGAAATTTCCAAGGTCTCTGGTCAAGCCTAGAGTCTTGTCTCCACATCAACGTCCTGGAGTTGAGGGCCATATACAACGCCCTGCGTCAAGCGGAGGAATTGCTTCGGAGAAAACCGGTTCTGATTCAGTCAGACAATGTCACGGCAGTGGCTCATATAAACCGCCAAGGCGGAACAAGGAGCAGAATGGCCATGGCAGAAGCGACCAGGATTCTACGCTGGGCGGAAGGCCATGTAAGCGCGCTGTCAGCGGTGTTCATCCCGGGGGTGGACAACTGGGAGGCGGACTTCCTCAGCAGGCACGACCTGCATCCGGGAGAGTGGGGACTTCATCAAGAAGTCTTCGCACAGATCACGGATCGTTGGGGACTCCCTCAAATCGACATGATGGCATCCCGTCTCAACAAAAAACTAAAGCGGTATTGCGCCAGGTCAAGGGACCCTCAGGCGGTAGACGCTCTGGTGACACCTTGGGTGTTCAGATCGGTCTATGTGTTTCCTCCTCTTCCTCTCATACCCAAGGTGTTGAGAATAATACGAAGAAGCAGGGTCAGAACAATACTCATTGTTCCGGATTGGCCACGGAGGACTTGGTATCCGGAGCTGCAAGAGTTGCTCGCAGGGGATCCGTGGCCTCTTCCTCTAAGGCAGGACCTGCTGCGGCAGGGGCCCTGTCTGTTCCAAGACTTACCGCGGCTGCGTTTGACGGCATGGCGGTTGAACGCCGGATCCTAGCGGAAAAAGGGATTCCGGAGGAAGTCATTCCTACCCTGATCAAGGCTAGGAAAGACGTGACGTTAAAACATTATCACCGTATATGGCGGAAACATGTTTCTTGGTGTGAGGCCAGAGCTGCTCCTACGGAGGAGTTCCATTTGGGCCATCTACTTCACTTCCTTCAAACAGGAGTGACTTTGGGCCTAAAATTAGGGTCCATAAAGGTCCAGATTTCGGCCTTATCCATTTTCTTTCAAAGAGAATTGGCCTTTATTCCTGAAGTACAGACCTTTGTGAAGGGAGTGCTGCATATTCTGCCTCCCTTTGTGCCTCCGGTGGCGCCTTGGGATCTTAGCGTGGTGTTACGTTTCCTCAAGTCACCTTGGTTTGAACCACTCAAAACTGTGGAGTTGAAATACCTCACGTGGAAAGTGGTCATGTTGTTGGCGTTAGCTTCGGCAAGACGTGTTTCCGAATTGGCGGCTTTATCACATAAAAGCTCATACTTGGTTTTTCACGTGGATGGGGCAGAGTTGAGGACTCGCCCTCACTTTCTGCCAAAAGTGGTCTCATCTTTTCATGTGAACCAACGTGTTGTCGTGCCTGTGGCTACACGGGACTTGGAGGATTCCGAGTCCCTGGATGTAGTCAGGGCTTTGAAGATTTAGGTGACCAGAACGGCTAGAATCAGGAAGACTGAAGCTTTGTTCGTTCTGTATGCGGCCAACAAGGTTGGCGCTCCTGCTTCAAAGCAGACTATTGCTCGCTGGATCTGTAACACGATTCAGCAGGTGCATTCTACGGCAGGATTGCCGTTACCGAAATCGGTTAAGGCCCACTCCACTAGGAAAGTGGGCTCTTCTTGGGCGGCTGCCCGAGGGGTCTCGGCATTACAGTTGTGCCGAGCAGCTACTTGGTCAGGGACAAACACCTTTGCAAAGTTCTATAAGTTTGATACCCTGGCTGAGGAGGACCTCCTGTTTGCTCAATCGGTGCTGCAGAGTCATCTGCACTCTCCCGCCCGTTTGGGAGCTTTGGTATAATCCCCATGGTCCTTACGGAGTCCCAGCATCTTCAAGGACGTTAGAGAAAATAAGATTAAATCTATTTCTCGTAGTCCGTAGAGGATGCTGGGCGCCCGTCCCAAGTGCGGACTTCTTCTGCAAGACTTGTATATAGTTATTGCTTACATAAGGGTTATGTTATAGTTTTTCGGTGGAACCGTGGCTATGTTGTTCATACTGTTAACTGGGTAAGTTTATCACAAGTTATACGGTGTGATTGGTGCGGCTGGTATGAATCTCGCCCTTAGATTTACAAAAATCCTTCCTCGTACTGTCCATCTCCTCTGGGCACAGTTTCCCTAACTGAGGTCTGGAGGAGGGGCATAGAGGGAGGAGCCAGTGCACACCCAGAGTCCACAGCTTTCTTAAAGTGCCCTGTCTCCTGCGGAGCCCGTCTATTGCCCATGGTCCTTACGGAGTCCCTGCATCCTCTACGGACTACGAGAAATAGATTTACCGGTAAGTAAAATCTTATTTTTACATTTATTGTACCAGACACAGAGATATCAGCCACAGATATACAGATACATCTTAGTGTGTGTAAAATATATATATATATCTATATATATATATATATATCCATGCAGCGTAACGCCGGCACTCTGGATGCCCCCTAGGGCTTGCTTGCTCTGGTGCCCTCCATCTGGATTTGGCAACCCCCATATGTAGATCAAAAAATGAGGCGGCACTCAGATATTTGTTGAAAAGCAAACAGGTGTGTATTCAAATCATCAGGATGAAGGGGATTTGTTCCCCGAAACGTTGATGTGATGATTTGAATACACACCTGTTTGCTTTTCAACAAATCTGAGTGCCGCCTCATTTTTCGATATATATAGATATATTTATATATATATAGATATATATAGATATATATTTTATAGCTGTGGATATATCAGCAGCCTCATAGATATGTCACCCACAGCTGTATATAGATAGATATCTGTATATGAGGCTATGGCAGATATATATCAGCCACAGCCTCGTATATAGAATATATCAGCTACAGCCTCGTATAGATATATATCAGCACCAGCCGGCAGCAGCGATAGGGGGTTGCCACGATCGCGGGTGGGGGGGTACCGCAATCGCATGTGGCGTGGTGCGGGGATGCCGTGATAGCGGTGATTGAGGGGGTAGTATGCGGGATCGTGGTGGGGATGTATGGGGTGCCACGATCCATCAGTCCGGCAGCAGCTTTGAGAAGGGTGCCGGCTATCAGACCCCACCCACCCATCCGGACAGCTACCGCCCCACAGTACCTCCGATCCTGGGCTGAGTGATGGTGAAGAAGTAGGCGGACACTGCTGGCCAGTGTCTGCCTACTTATCATTCATTTGAGGGGAAAGTTCCCCCTACACCTGAATGATTGGTTGGGAAAATCAAACAGGTTTGATTTTCCCAACTAGTTGGCCCGGATGTTTTTTAGCGTGTGGGAGCAAATGTCTGATCATCGTTTGCTTCTACACACTGCCAGATTATCGTTCCAACCAGCCAACTAGTTGGCTGGCTGGAACAATATCTTCCTGATGTATGGCTACCATTAGGCAGCATGGGGAGGAGGGTTATGGTTAGGCTGCGGGAAGGGAGGATTATGATTAGGCTGCAGGAATGGAGGGGTAGGGTAGAGTTAGTTTAGTTGCTCAAACTTGTCAGGATTATGGCAGTTGGGATGCTGCTGTTGGTGTTCTGACCGCTGTATCCCGACTGCAGGTATCCCATATACAACCCTATTTCTTTGAACTGCATCTTTCCATTATAAACTGCTCTGGTGGATGAGACAACACACAATCCGGTTTCTTCATATGCGAGTATGTAAAGCTCTCTCTAATGTAGGAATTATGACCTAGAGCTCCTTAGTTTCTTTTGTTTTTGTGAGAAGCTAAAGGTGTGTACACAGGGTGAGATAAATCTGTAAGATTTTGACTATATAGTCAAAATCTTATGAAAAGTTAGTGCATATCTCAAGGTGTTAGGCAGCTTGCGATACAGATTCGATCCCGATGTACGCTCTCGTGGGGTCGGTATCGTAAGGCTAGATAGACTGTGCAGGCAAGTCAGTCTTGACTAGTGTACTATCTAGTACAAAGTATAGTCAAAATTGGCACTTAGTCAAAATCGTACATAGACAAAATCTCAAGCACAGATAGTCAAAATCTGTGCTATCTGGGCTCTGGGGGAGTTCAAGGGAAATCGCATATTCAAAATATGACATATCAAGGATCTCACCGTGTGTACACACCTTAACTGTTCTGTGTTCATTTTCAGTTAACAGGAAAAATTCACTTAAGTCTCACACTAGACTTCTTACAGCTTTAAAACTTAATTATTTATGTTAATATTTTTGTAATCTGTTTTTCTAAACTCTCCAAATATTTAATTAGGGTTGTATTTGTTTTATAGTTCTGAATAAACAAGATTTTTATGTTTTTTTGTTTTGCTTAACTTTTCCTGTAGGAGGCAGAGCTGCAGAGAAAGCAAATTGCTTTTCTTGTGGAGGAGAATGGGAAACTACTGGGCCACCAAAACCCGCAGCAGAAAATTCAGTATCTAGTGAAGCTTAAAAAGGAGAACAACAAACTAGTGGAGGTATAACCTGTTCTTAGATGGGGATGTACTTCAAAGTAATGTTGCCCAAATATCATAGCTAGTGACTGCTGTGCTAACTTTTTGTGTGACCTTCTACCTGCTACAATGAGACAATCTGCTTTGCTCTTAACTGGATGAAATCTTCAGCCATGTTGATTGCTGCTTTATTCTAGGGCATTGTTTCCCAAACTTTTCTGAATCACAGTGCCCTGGAGTATTATAATTTTTTCACAGCAGCTCCCAGGCCACAAATTAAATGAAGTAAAAATTGTGGTTCTCTTACGTCCTAGTGGATGCCAAGGTCCACATTAGTACCATGGGGTATAGATGGGTCCCTTGGGAGCCATGGGCACTTTAAGAGTTTAATAGCGTGGGCTGGCTCCTTCCTCTATGCCCCTCCTACCAGACCCGGTCACAGCTAGGGGAGCTCCTGGGAGTTTTTCTAGATTTGTTTTTCTAAGAGTGTTAGGTACAGGAAGGCTGCTGGCAACAGCCTCCCTGCTTCGTGGGACTTGGGGAGGGGGTAGGAGCCATCTCTAGAAGTTAGTGGTTCTCTATCTCCGCTGACAGAACACTGAGCTCCTGAGGGTGCTGATCGCAAGCCCACGAGGCGACCACTCGCTCCCGCAGCACGGCCGCCACCCCCCCCTAACAGAGCCAGAAGATGGATTGGTGAGTATGATGCTGGCGCCCCGGTAAGCGGGTCGCCGGCGGGAGTGGCTGCACAAGGGTAGGAGCGCAGCTCTGACAGGCTGCGCTCCGGAGGGCTCAGCGGTACTTGTAGTGCGGCGCTGTGAGAGGCGCCCTGGTACAGCGCACATACCCTACACTGGTCACAGAAGCTAACAGGGGTTAGTCACACTGTTAACAACCATATAACCTCAGGCCAGTATAATCACTGAAAGCGGGAAGACACGCCATTACAGGGGGTGGGACTTCTTCCTCAGAGCGGATCCAGCACTCGCCAGCGCCATTTTCTCCCTGCAGATCACACTGAAGAGACGCTGACAGGTAGCGCTGCCCTCCACATAACTCCAGCTATCCTCTGCGGTACCAGGGTGTTATAGACGGGGGGGGGAGAGTGACATATTAACTGTTTAATCTATTAAGGTCAGCGCTGGCTGTTTACTGTATAAACTGCCTACTGGGGCGCTGTGTGGCTGGCTCCTTATTCTCTGTCTCTCTCTGGGGGGAAACGGTCTACATTTTCCTGTGTGTTTGTTTGTATAGCTCACATAAACATGTCTAAGAACTCTGTATCCTGTGCTGCAGAGTGTGTATCTTCTCCTGAAGAGTCTATTCCTTGTACTCAGGACTGTAATATACTGTCTCAGCATTCTGAATCCGAAACGCCCATGGGCGGATTCTCCAAGGGGGATGATATTCCAGATTTCATCTCGGATTGCTCAAAATGAAACTGAAACACAGGTTTTGAGAAAGTCCGTTGAGGTTTTGTCGTATTCAGCTCCCACTACCTCTTCAAAGACACCAATTATTTACCCTAAAAAGCGTGCTCTTGTCCAGATAATGCAAGCTGACACGGATACTGACTCTGAAACAGGGGACGGTGATGGGGATATGCAGGGAAGAGATGCATCCCTTGCTAAGGGGGTGTAACTTGTGATTGAGGCTATTAGGGACATTTTACACATTACTGATAAGGTACCCGAGCAAGTAGAGGAGGCTTACTTTACTGACGATAAGAAATCCTCCCTTACATTCCCTGCGTCTAAAGAATAAAAGCATTGTTTGAAAAATCCTGGGAAAACCCCGCGAAGAAATTCCAGATCCCAAAAAGGGTTCTCATTGCTTTTCCTTTCCCTGAGGAGGACAGGAAAAAGTGGGAAATCCCGCCTATAGTAGGCGCTTCTGTGTCTAGGTTATCTCAAAAAGTGGTTTTACCTGTCCCAGGGTCCACCGCTTTAGAAGAGCCGGCTGACCGTAATATTGAGACTACACTCAAATCATTATACACAGCTACTGGCGTAGCTTTGAGGCCTACTATTGCTTGTGGGTGGATTTCTAAGGTCATAGTAAAGTGGTCGGGCACATTACTAGAGGAATTAGATTCTATGGATAGAAGTGACATTGAATTGTTCTTACGTCACATACAGGACTGCAGGTTTCATGGTGGAGGCCATGAAGGACCTGGGCCATCTCAATGTGAGGGTTTCTTCTATGGCTGTCTCAGCACGCAGGGGACTCTGGCTGCGCCAATGGTCTACAGAATCCAAGAAGCGTGTGGAGAACCTACCCTTCACAGGTCAGTCTCTGTTTGGGGAAGCGTTAGATGCGTGGATCTCCACGGCAACTGCGGGTAAGTCAACATTTCTACCCTCAGCAACACCACCTACTAGGAAATCTTATCCTTAGTCTACAATGCAGTCCTTTCGGACCGCGAAAGCAAAAAAGTCCAAATCCCCTTCACTTTCTTTAGAGGAGGTCGGGGAAAATCCAGAAAACCTGCACCAACAGGTTCACAGGAACAGAAACCTGGTTCTGCTTCCTCAAAATCCTCGGCATGACGGTGGTCCTGCCAGCCTGGAGATCGGGCAGGTGGGAGCAAGATTAAGGAATTTCAGTCATGTCTGGGCGTCATCAGGCCTAGACCCCTGGGTACAAGATATTGTTATCCAGGGGTATAGACTGGAGTTTCAAGAACTCCCACCTCACAGATTCTTCAAATCAGGCTTACCAGCTTTGCTGACAGAAAGTGCTATCCTACAGGAAGCCATTCAAAAATTACTAAGGTCAAATGTCATTTTTCCAGTTCCACCCCACCTAGCAAACAAGGGTTATTACTCAAACCTGTTTGTAGTACCGAAACCGGATGGTTCGGTCAGGCCAATATTGAATCTAAAGTCGTTGAACCCTTATTTGAGGGAATTCAAATTCAAGATGGAGTCTCTGAGAGCGGTGATCTCGGGTCTGGAAGAGGGGGAATTCCTGGTATCCTTGGATAACAAGGATGCATACCTTCACATTCCGATCTGGCCGCCTCACCAGGCTTATCTCAGATTTGTGCTGCTGGACTGTCACTATCAGTTCCAGGTGCAGCCGTTTGGCCTCTCCACGGCACTGAGGGTGTTCACCAAGGTCATGGTGGAGATAATGCTACTCCTCTGCATGCAGGGTGTGAACATAATTCCTTATCTGGACGATCTGCTGATAAAAGCATCTTCCAGGGAGAAGCAGTTACAGAGCATTGCCCTCTCAACTCAACTGCTCCAGGATCATGGATGGATCCTGAATTTTCCAAAGTCACATTTGGAGCCGACAAGGAGGCTGTCCTTTCTGGGGATGATCCTCGACACGGAAGTTCAGTGTGTGTTTCTGCCGAAAGAGAAAGCATTGGATGATACAAACAATGGTCCGGGATGTCTTGAAGCCAACCCAGGTATCTGTTCATCTGTGCATTCGCCTTCTGGGGAAGATGGTTGCCTCCTACGAGGCACTACAATATGGAAGATTTCATGCACGGTCTTTCCAGCTGGATCTCCTGGACAAATGGTCGAGATCTCAACTTAACATGCACCAAAGGATACGCCTGTCACCAACAGCCAGAATCTCACTCCTCTGGTGGCTGCAAACCTCTCACCTACTAGATGGCCGCAGGTTCGGGATTCAGAATTGGATCCTCCTAACCACGGATGCAAGTCTCAGAGGTTGGGGAGCATTCACCCAAGGGGAAAACTTCCAAGGAAGGTGGGCAAGTCTGGAATCCATCCTTCCAATAAACATTCTGGAACTAAGGGCCATATACAACGGTCTTCTACAAGCAGCACATCTTCTGAAAGATCAGGCCATTCAGGTTCAGTCGGACAATGTAACGACAGTGGCCTACATAAACCGACAAGGCGGAACGAAGAGCAGAGCTGCAATGTCCGAGGTAACAAGAATCATCCTCTGGGTGGAAAAGCATGCGGTGGCGCTGTCGGCAATCTTCATTCCGGGAGTTGACAACTGGGAAGCGGACTTCCTCAGCAGACACGATCTCCATCCGGGAGAGTGGGGCCTCCACCCAGAGGTTTTCGCAGAGGTGACAAGTCTTTGGGGCATACCTCAAATAGACATGATGGCCTCACGCCTCAACAAGAAGCTTCGGAGGTACTGTTCCAGGTCGAGGGATCCACAAGCAGTGGTGGTGGATGCCCTGGTAACTTCGTGGGTGTTCAAGTTAGTGCATGTGTTCCCTCCACTTCCACTCATCCCAAGGATTCTCAAACTAATAAAGAGAACAAGAGTTCAGGCGATCCTCATTGCTCCAGACTGGCCAAGAAGGGCTTGGTACGCGGATCTTCTGGAGTTACTGCTGGAAGATCCGAGGCCTCTTCCTCTTCGAGAGGACCTTCTACAACAGGGCTACATTTGACGGCATGGAGGTTGAACGCCAGATCTTAGCCCGGAAGAGCATTCCGAACAAGGTTATTCCCACCCTGATACAGGCTAGGAAAGGAGTATTGTCAAAATATTACCATCGGATTTGGAAAAAGTACGTGTCTTGGTGTGAATCCAAGAAGTTTCCTACGGTGGAATTTCAACTGGGGTGGTTTCTCCTCTTCCTGCAAGCAGGTGTGGATGTGTGCCTGCGCTTGGGCTACATAAAAGTCCAGATTTCGGCCTTGTCCATTTTCTTCCAGAAACAATTGGCTGCCCTCCCTGAGGTTCAGACTTTCTTGAAAGGGGTTCTGCACATCCAACCTCCCTTTGTGCCTCCTAAGGCACCTTGGGATCTTAACGTGGTGCTGCAGTTCCTGCAATCGGATTGGTTTGAGCCTTTACAGGAGGTTGATGTCAAGTTTCTTACTTGGAAGGCGGTCCCACTGTTGGCATTGGCATCTGCTAGACGTGTGTCGGAGTTGGGGGCATTGTCCTGCAAGAGCCCCTACTTGATTTTCCATGAAGATAGAGCTGAGCTTAGGACGCGCCAGCTTTTCATATCAACCAACCTATTGTGATGCCAGTTGCTACTGACTCCTCAAAGTCCCTGGATGTTGTGCGGGCTTTGAAGATTTATGTGAAGAGAACTTCTTGTCACAGGAAGTCGGACGCTGTGTTTGTCCTTTATGATCCCAACAGGATTGGGTTTCCTGCTTCTAAGCAGACGTTTTCTTGCTGGATAAGGTGTACTATCCAGCATGCTTATTCTACAGCAGGATTGCCGTGTCCAAAATCTGTTAAGGCCCACTCTACTCTTAAAGTGGGTTCTTCCTGGGCGCTGCCCGGAGTGTCTCGGCTTTACAACTTGGCCGAGCAGCTACTTGGTCAGGGTCGAACACGTTTGCCAAGTTCTACAAGTTCGATACTTTGGCCTCTGAGGACCTTAAGTTTGGTCAATCTGTTCTGCAGGAGCCTCTGCGCTCTCCCTCCCGTACTGGGAGCTTTGGTACATCCCCATGGTACTAATGTGCACCCCAGCATCCTCTAGGACGTAAGAGAAAATAGGATTAATATTACCTACCGGTAAATCCTTTTCTCGTAGTCCGTAGAGAATGCTGGACGCCCGCCCAACGCTTCATTTTCCTGCTGTTGTTACTTGGTTCAGTACTGCCTTGTTCCTTGGTTAAGTACTGCATTGTTACTTGTTTAAGTACTGTGGTTCAGCCGTTGCTGAATTGTTTCAAGCTCGTTAGCTTGGTTTTCTGTTATGTGTGAGCTGGTGTGAATCTCACCACTATCTGTGTATTTCCTTCTCTCGAAGTATGTCCGTCTTCTCGGGCACAGTTTCTAAACTGGTAGGAGGGGCATAGAGGGAGGAGCCAGCCCACACTATCAAACTCTTAAAGTGCCCATGGGACCCGTCTATACCCCATGGTACTAATGTGGACCCCAGCATCCTCTACGGACTATAAGAAAAGGATTTACCGGTAGGTAATTTAAAATCCTATTTTCTCATGGCTACAGACTGGAGTTCCAGGAGCTCCCACCTCACAGATTCTTCAAATCAGGCTTACCAGTTTCACAAGAGGCAAGTATAACTTTACAGAACACCATTCAAAAACTGGTACAGACCCAGGACATTGTTCCAGTTCCACTTCCTCTGTAACAAGGGGTACTATTCGAACTTGTTTGTCGTACCGAAACCGGACTATTCAGTGAGGCCGATTCTGAACCTCAAGTCGTTGAACCCATACTTATGAGTGTTCAAATTCAAGAATGGAGTCTCTGAGAGCGGTGATCTCAGGTCTGAAGGAGGGGGAATTCCTAGTGTCTCTGGATATCAAGGATGCGTACCTTCACATTCCGATCTGGCCGCCTCATCAGGCTTATTTACGATTTGCACTGCAGGACTGTCACCACCAGTTCTAGGCCCTGCCATTTGGTCTGTCTACGGTACCGAGGGTGTTGACCAAAGTGATGGCAGAGATGATGTTTCTGCTCCGCAAACATTGTGTGAACATAATTCCGTACCTGGACGATCTTCTGATAAAGGCACCATCCAGGGTGCGGTTGTTGGACAGCATTAGCCTCTCAACCAGACTACTCCTGGATCACGGGTGGATTCTGAACCTACCAAAATCTCACCTGGAACCAACACAGAGGCTTCCTTTCCTGGGAATGATACTGGACACAGAGTCTCAGAGTGTGTTCCTTCCCTTGGAAAAGGCTATGGTAATTCAGTCGATGGTTCGGGCTGTCCTGAAGATCTCTGGGCATCTGTGCATTCGCCTTCTGGAGAAAATGGTGGCCTCATGCGAGGCGCTTCAGTACGGAAGGTTTCATGCGAGGCCCTTCCAATTAGATCTATTGAACAAATGGTCCGGATCGCATCTTCACATGCACCAGAGAATCCGTCTGTTGCCAAGAGCCAGGATCTCCCTTCTGTGGTAGCTACAGACTTCTCACCTCGTCGAGGGTCGGGATTCAGGATTGGATTCTTCTAACCACAGATGCAAACCTAAGAGGTTAGGGAGCAGTCACCCACGGGGTGCAGTTTCAGGGAAGATGGTCAAGTCAGGAAGTCATCCTTCCAATAAACATCCGGGAACTCAGGGCTATCTACAACACCGTTCTGCAGGCCTCATCTCTACTTCGGAATCAGGCCATTCAAGTCCAGTCGGATAATGTGATGGCGGTAATGTACATAAACCGACAAGGCGGAACAAAAAGCAGAGCAGCAATGTCAGGGGTGTCATGAATTCTCCTCTGGGCAGAAAAACACGCTGTAGCATTGTCGGCGGTCTTCATTCCGGGAGTAGAGAACTGGGAAGCGGACTTCCTCAGCAGACACGACCTACACCCGGTGGAGTGGGGCCTTCACCCGGAGGTGTTCTGGTGGTTGACACGTCGGTGGGAATATCCACAAATCGACATGATGGCCTCTCGACTCAACAAGAAGCTCAAGCTGTATTGTTCCAGGTCGAGGGACCCACAAGCAGTGACGGTAGACGCTCTGACAACTCCGTGGGTCTACTAGCTGGTGTACGTGTTTCCTCCACTTCCTCTGGTCCCAAGAATTCTAAAAAGAATAAAAAGGGTAAAGGTTCAAGCAATCCTCATTGCTCCGGACTGGCCACAAAGGGCCTGGTATGCAGATCTTCGCGAGATGCTGCTCGAAGGTCCGTGCCCTCTACCTCTTGGCGAGGATCTTCTGCAACAGGGCCCAGTCGTCTGTCAAGACTTACCGCGGCTACGTTTAACGACATGGGAGTTGAACAGCTGATTCTAGCCAGGAGAGGGATTCCTAACAAGGTCATCCCGACTATGATCCAAGCCAGGAATGGTGTAATGCCTAAACGTTACCACCGTATCTGGAGGAAATAATGTTTCTTGGTGTGAGAGCAGACCATATTCTGTGGTGGAATTTCATCTGGGACGTTTCCTGCTTTTTCTGCAGTCGGATTGGATGTGGGCCTACGTATAGGCTCCATGAAAGTCCAGATTTTGGCCTTGTCTATTTTCTTTCAGAAACAGTTGGCTTCTCTCCCTGAGGTCCAGACGTTCTTGAAAGATGTTCTGCACATCCAACCTCCCTTTGTGCCTCCCACGGCACCTTGGGACCTCAACTTGGTGCTGCAGTTCCTCCAATTGGACTGATTTGAACCGTTACAAGAGTAGACGTAAAGTACCTTACGTGGAAGACCGTCACAACAGCAAGACGTGTGTCGGAGCTAGGGGCATTGTCTCACAAGATCCCCTATTTAATTTTCCATGGTACATTGTAGTGTATTCAAAATCTAATGTAGTTCAAATTGCATACCCCACTTAGTCCAAATCGCATAGCACAGATTGTATAGGCTCAAATCTCACCTAGCACAGTGTGTGGGCCCCATTGGAATTATTTACCTTTCTGTGCAAGGGCAGATGGCTCAATGAATAGTGTCTGACTGCAATGTCACAGGCAATGGGTTTGAATCCCGGGTATGTCAGTATCTTGAAATGTGATAATGGATAGTGTGACGGCATAACAAAGAAATCTTAAGTTGAGTTCGTGAATGTTGAATAGGTATTAGCGACAGAAGGGGTCAGGGCAGGATCGGGCGGTCAGGAGATGCTGGGCTTCAAAAAGGGGGGAAGCTGCAAGTGAAAGTATATAATTAACAAGTGCTGCCAACAGCACCTCTTACCCTGCGGCGCAATCTGCGGTGCCCCCTCCGCACACACCTAGTTACGGCCCTGCTTGCAAGTGCCCTGGCAGCCATTTTGGAAACCACTGTTCTAGGGACATGTTTATAACCGTGAAGCTTCCAGAGACTTAAATGATACAACTGTCTGTATAATGACTATCTGTCATCGTTAGTCCCACCCTCGCATAATGCTTTGTATTTGCTAGTGTGGAGTGAAAGAAGGATCCTCTATCTGTATATAGTACTTTATGCTGCAAACATTCTTGGAAATATCTTAATACAGTAGTTATCTTTTACCAATCTTAAATAAGGACAAAGTAGAAGAATTTGTCTGTCTACATTTTATCTAGCATATAGTAGCCCTTCCCCAGGGATCAGTATGATATCCCGGCTGTCGGGAGACCGACGCAGGGATACTGGCGATGAGCGCAGCATGTCCCCTCATGGGCTCGCTGCGCTCGCCACTATTCAGGCCTGGTGGTGTCCTTAGGTCGCCACAGGGTTATATTACCCTTGGGTGGCGGCGTGGACCACCACCCAAGTGGGTATTCCGACCGCCAGTATTTCACCAGGTGTTGGGATTCCGTCGTCTGTATCCGGACAGCTGGTAAATTGACTGCCTCCGCTTCCCCACCTGCTAGTGTGAGCCCTTATGCAGCAGACACAGGAGGAGCACACAGACTGCAGACTGTTACTAGAATTGCCTTTTTTTTAAAAGCAATAGGAGGTTCTTATTTAGTATAATGCCTTTTTAAAGACATGATAAATGTTCTAAGTTCTTTAACTGTGGAATTAGTCTTTAAGTAACGGGGGTTTTTTTTGTGTACTTTAAAAATGTGTAAAAATGCAAACCATAAATTAAAGGACTCTTCATGAGAAAATAAGATTTTACTCACCGGTAAATCTATTTCTCGTAGTCCGTAGTGGATGCTGGGTACTCCGTAAGGACCATGGGGAATAGACGGGCTCCGCAGGAGACTGGGCACTTCTTTAAAGAAAAGATTAGGTACTACATCTGGTGTGCACTGGCTCCTCCCTCTATGCCCCTCCTCCAGACCTCAGTTAGGGAAACTGTGCCCGGAAGAGCTGACATTACAAGGAAAGGATTTGGAATCCAGGGTAAGACTCATACCAGCCACACCAATCACACCGTACAACTCGTGATAACTATACCCAGTTAACAGTATGAACAACAACTGAGCCTCATTAAACTGATGGCTCAGAACAAAAAACCCTATAGTTAAGCAATAACTATATACAAGTATTGCAGAAATCCGCACTTGGGACGGGCTCCCAGCATCCACTACGGACTACGAGAAATAGATTTACCGGTGAGTAAAATCTTATTTTCTCTGACGTCCTAGTGGATGCTGGGTACTCCGTAAGGACCATGGGGATTATACCAAAGCTCCCAAACGGGCGGGAGAGTGCGGATGACTCTGCAGCACCGAATGAGCAAACTGAAGGTCCTCCTCAGCCAGGGTATCAAACTTGTAGAATTTTGCAAACGTGTTTGATCCCGACCTGGAAGACTTCTGCATGAAGTCCCCACTCTCCCGGGTGGAGGTCGTGCCTGCTGAGGAAGTCTGCTTCCCAGTTGTCCACTCCCGGAATGAACACTGCTGACAGTGCTATCACGTGATTTTCCGCCCATCGGAGAATCCTTGTGGCTTCTGCCATCGCCATCCTGCTTCTTGTGCCGCCCTGTCGATTGACATGGGCGACCGCCGTGATGTTGTCTGACTGAATCAGCACCGGCTGGTTTTGAAGCAGGGGTTTTGCCTGACTTAGGGCATTGTAAATGGCCCTTAGTTCCAGAATATTTATGTGTAGGGAAGCCTCCTGACTCGACCATTGTCCTTGGAAGTTTCTTCCCTGAGTGACTGCCCCCCAACCTCGGAGGCTTGCATCCGTGGTCACCAGGACCCAGTCCTGTATGCTGAATCTGCGGCCTTCGAGAAGATGAGCACTCTGCAGCCACCACAGCAGAGACACCCTGGCCCTCGGGGACAGGGTGATCAGCCGATGCATCTGAAGATGCGATCCGGACCACTTGTCTAACAGATCCCACTGAAAGATCCTTGCATGGAACCTGCCTAATGGAATTGCCTCGTAAGAAGCTACCATCTTTCCCAGGACTCGCGTGCAGTGATGCACCGACACCTGTTTTGGTTTTAGGAGGTCTCTGACCAGAGATGACAACTCCTTGGCCTTCTCCTCCGGGAGAAACACCTTCTTCTGTTCTGTGTCCAGAATCATACCCAGGAACAGCAGACGCGTCGTAGGAACCAGCTGCGACTTTGGGATATTCAGAATCCAGCCGTGCTGTTGTAGCACTTCCTGAGATAGTGCTACTCCGACCAACAACTGCTCCCTGGACCTCGCCTTTATAAGGAGATCGTCCAAGTACGGGATAATTATAACTCCCTTCTTTTGAAGGAGTATCATCATTTCGGCCATTACTTTGGTAAATACCCTCGGTGCCGTGGACAGACCAAACGGCAACGTCTGGAATTGGTAATGGCAGTCCTGTACCACAAAACGGAGGTACACCTGGTGAGGTGGGTAAATGGGGACATGTAGGTAAGCATCCTTGATGTCCAGTGATACCATGTAATCCCCCTCTTCCAGGCTTGCAATAACCGACCTGAGCGATTCCATTTTGAACTTGAACTTCCTTATATAAGTGTTCAAGGATTTCAAATTTAGAATGGGTCTCACCGAACCGTCTGGTTTCGGTACTACAAACATTGTGGAATAGTAACCCTGTCCCTGTTGAAGGAGGGGAACTTTGATTATCACCTGCTGGAGGTACAGCTTGTGAATTGCCGCCAGTACTACCTCCCTGTCCTGGGGAGTAGCTAGCAAGGCTGATTTGAGGTAACGGCGAGGGGGAGACGTCTCGAACTCCAACTTGTATCCCTGAGATACCACTTGTAGAACCCAGAGATCCGCCTGTGAGCAAACCCACTGGTCGATGAAGTTCCGGAGACGGGCCCCCACCGCACCTCGCTCCACATGTGTAGCCCCAGCGTCATGGGCTGGACTTAGTGGAAGCAGGGGATGATTTTTGTTCTTGGGAACTGGCTGTATGGTGCAGCTTTTTCCCTCTACCCCTGCCTCTGGGCAGAAAGGATGCGCCTCTAACCCGCTTGCCTTTCTGAGGCCGAAAGGACTGTACTTGATAATACGGTGCTTTCTTAGGCTGTGAGGGAACCTGAGGCAAAAAGGTCGACTTCCCAGCTGTTGCTGTGGATACGAGGTCCAAAAGACCGTCCCCAAACAATTCCTCACCCTTATAATGCAAAGTTTCCATGTGCCTTTTAGAATCAGCATCACCTGTCCACTGCCGAGTCCATAATACTCTCCTGGCAGAAATGGACATTGCATTAATTCTAGATGCCAGCCGGCAAATGTCCCTCTGTGCATCTCTCATGTATAAGACTACGTCTTTAATATGCTCTATGGTTAGCAATATAGTGTCCCTGTCAAGGGAATCAATGTTATCAGACAGGGAATCAGACCACGCTGCTGCAGCACTACACATCCATGCTGAAGCAATAGCAGGTCTCAGTATAGTACCTGAGTGTGTATACACAGACTTCAGAAATTACTAGTTTCTTATCTGGGGAACCCCACGCTTCTTCACACAATTCATTTAACTCATCAGATGGGGGAAAAGTCACTGGCTGCTTTTTCTCCCCAAACATAATACCCTTTTTTGTGGTAACCGGGTTAATGTCAGAAATGTGCAACACATTTTTCATTGCCATAATCATGCATCGGATGGCCCTAGTGGATTGTATTTCTCTATCGTCCTAAGTGGATGCTGGGGTTCCTGAAAGGACCATGGGGAATAGCGGCTCCGCAGGAGACAGGGCACAAAAGTAAAGCTTTTACAGGTCAGGTGGTGTGTACTGGCTCCTCCCCCCATGACCCTCCTCCAGACTCCAGTTAGATTTTTGTGCCCGGCCGAGAAGGGTGCAATTCTAGGTGGCTCTCATAAAGAGCTGCTTAGAGAGTTTAGCTTAGGTTTTTTATTTTACAGTGATTCCTGCTGGCAACAGGATCACTGCAACGAGGGACAGAGGGGAGAAGAAGTGAACTCACCTGCGTGCAGGATGGATTGGCTTCTTGGCTACTGGACATGAAGCTCCAGAGGGACGATCACAGGTACAGCCTGGATGGTCACCGGAGCCACGCCGCCGGCCCCCTCACAGATGCTGAAGCAAGAAGAGGTCCAGAATCGGCGGCTGAAGACTCCTGCAGTCTTCTTAAGGTAGCGCACAGCACTGCAGCTGTGCGCCATTTTCCTCTCAGCACACTTCACACGGCAGTCACTGAGGGTGCAGGGCGCTGGGGGGGGGGCGCCCTGGGAGGCAAATGAAAACCTTTAAAAAGGCTAAAAATACCTCACATATAGCCCCAGAGGCTATATGGAGATATTTACCCCTGCCTAAATGTACTAAATAGCGGGAGACGAGCCCGCCGAAAAAGGGGCGGGGCCTATCTCCTCAGCACACGGCGCCATTTTCTGTCACAGCTCCGCTGGTCAGGAAGGCTCCCAGGTCTCTCCCCTGCACTGCACTACAGAAACAGGGTATAACAGAGAGGGGGGGCAAAATAAATGGCAATATATTAATATAAAAGCAGCTATAAGGGAGCACTTAATCATAAGGCTATCCCTGTCATATATAGCGCTTTTTGGTGTGTGCTGGCAGACTCTCCCTCTGTCTCCCCAAAGGGCTAGTGGGTCCTGTCTTCGTATAGAGCATTCCCTGTGTGTCTGCTGTGTGTCGGTACGTGTGTGTCGACATGTATGAGGACGTTATTGGTGTGGAGGCGGAGCAATTGCCAAATATGAGGATGTCGCCTCCTAGGGGGTAGACACCAGAATGGATGCCTTTATTTGTGGAATTACGGGATAGCGTCAACTCGCTTAAGCAGTCGTTTGCCGACATGAGGCGGCCGGACACTCAATTAGTGCCTGTCCAGGCGCCTCAAACACCGTCAGGGGCTGTAAAACGCCCCTTGCCTCAGTCGGTCGACACAGACCCAGACACAGGCACTGATTCCGGTGGTGAAGGTGACGAATCAACCGTATTTTCCAGTAGGGCCACACGTTATATGATTTTGGCAATAAAGGAGATGTTACATTTAGCTGATACTACAGGTACCACTAAACAGGGTATTATGTGGGGTGTGAAAAAACTACCAGTAGTTTTTACCGAATCAGAAGAATTAAATGACGTGTGTGATGAAGCGTGGGGTGCCCCGATAAAAAACTGCTAATTTCAAAGAAGTTATTGGCTTTATACCCTTTCCCGCCAGAGGTTAGGGAGCGCTGGGAAACACCTCCTAGGGTGGACAAAGCGCTAACACGCTTATCAAAACAAGTGGCGTTACCCTCTCCTGAGACGGCCGCACTTAAAGATCCATCAGATAGGAGGATGGAAAATATCCAAAAAGGTATATACACACATGCAGGTGTTATACTACGACCAGCTATTGCGACTGCCTGGATGTGCAGTGCTGGGGTAGTTTGGTCAGAGTCCCTGATCGAAAATATTGATACCCTGGACAGGGACAATATTTTACTGTCGTTAGAACAAATAAAGGATGCATTTCTTTATATGCGTGATGCACAGAGAGATATCTGCACACTGGCATCACGGGTAAGTGCTATGTCCATTTCGGCCAGAAGAGCTTTATGGACACGACAGTGGACAGGCGATGCGTAGAGGAGTTATTTGGGGTCGGTCTATCGGATTTGGTGGCCACGGCTACGGCCGGGAAATCCACCTTTCTACCTCAAGTCACTCCCCAACAGAAAAAGGCACCGACCTTTCAACCGCAGCCCTTTCGTTCCTTTAAAAATAAGAGAGCAAAGGGCTATTCATATCTGCCACGAGGCAGAGGACGAGGGAAGAGACAGCAACAGGCAGCTCCTTCCCAGGAACCGAAGCCCTCCCCGGCTTCTACAAAAGCCTCAGCATGACGCTGGGGCTTCGCAAGCGGACTCGGGGGCGGTAGGCGGTCGTCTCAAGAATTACAGCGCGCAGTGGGCTCACTCGCAGGTAAATCCCTGGATCCTGCAGATAATATCTCAGGGGTACAGGTTGAAATTAGAGACAGAGCCACCTCGCCGTTTCCTGAAGTCTGCTTTACCAACGTCCCCCTCAGAAAGGGAGACGGTTTTGGAAGCCATTCACAAGCTGTATTCTCAGCAGGTGATAGTCAAGGTACCTCTTCTACAACAAGGGAAGGGGTATTATTCCACTCTTTTTGTGGTACCGAAGCCGGATGGCTCGGTAAGGCCTATTCTAAATCTGAAGTCCTTGAACCTGTACATAAAGAAGTTCAAGTTCAAGATGGAGTCACTCAGAGCAGTGATAGCGAACCTGGAAGAAGGGGACTTTATGGTATCCTTGGACATCAAGGATGCGTATCTCCACGTTCCAATTACCCCTCACACCAGGGGTACCTCAGGTTCGTTGTACAAAACTGTCTCTATCAGTTTCAGACGCTGCCGTTTGGTTTGTCCACGGCACCTCGGGTCTTTACAAAGGTAATGGCCGAGATAATATTTCTTCTTCGAAGAAAAGGCGTATTAATTATCCCATACTTGGACGATCTCCTAATAAGGGCAAGGTCCAGAGAACAGCTAGAGATGGGTTTAGCACTATCTCAAGAGGTGCTAAAGCAGCACGGATGGATTCTGAATATTCCAAAATCCCAATTAATGCCGACAACTCGTCTGCTGTTCCTGGGGATGATTCTGGACACAGTTCAGAAAAAGGTTTTTCTTCCCGAAGAAAAAGCCAAGGAGTTATCTGACCTGGTCAGGAACCTCCTAAAACCAGGAAAGGTGTCTGTACATCAATGCACAAGAGTCCTGGGAAAAAATGGTAGCTTCTTACGAAGCAATCCCTTTCGGCAGATTCCATGCAAAGGGATCTGTTGGACAAATGGTCAGGGTCGCATCTTCAGATGCACCTGCGGATAACCCTGTCGCCGAGGACAAGGGTATCCCTTCTGTGGTGGTTGCAGGAGGCTCATCTATTGGAGGGCCGCAGATTCGGCATGCAGGATTGGATCCTGGTGACCACGGATGCCAGCCTGAGAGGCTGGGGAGCAGTCACACAGGGAAGAAATTTCCAGGGAGTGTGGTCGAGCCTGAAAAAGTCTCTTCACATAAGCATTCTGGAACTAAGAGCAATCTACAATGCTCTAAGCCAGGCGGAACCTCTGCTTCAAGGAAGACCGGTGTTGATCCAGTCGGACAACATCACGGCAGTCGCCCATGTAAACAGACAGGGCGGCACAAGAAGCAGGAGGGCAATGGCAGAAGCTGCCAGGATCCTTCGCTGGGCGGAGAATCACGTGATAGCACTGTCAGCAGTATTCATCCCGGGCGTGGACAACTGGGAAGCAGACTTCCTCAGCAGACACGACCTTCACCCGGGAGAGTGGGGACTTCATCCAGAAGTTTTCCACATGCTATTAAACCGTTGGGTAAAACCAATGGTGGACATGATGGCGTCTCGCCTCAACAAAACACTGGACAGGTATTGCGCCAGGTCAAGAGATCCGCAGGCAATAGCTGTGGACGCGCTGGTAACACCTTGGGTGTACCAGTCGGTATATGTGTTTCCTCCTCTGCCTCTCATACCAAAGGTATTGAGGATTATACGGCAAAGAGGAGTAAGACTAGTGGCTCCGGATTGGCCAAGAAGGACTTGGTACCCGGAACTTCAAGAGATGGTCACGGACGATCCGTGGCCTCTACTTCTGAGAAGGGACCTGCTTCAGCAGGGTCCTTGTCTTTTTCAAGACTTACCGCGGCTGCGTTTGACGGCATGGCGTTTGAATGCCAGATCCTAAAAGGAAAAGGCATTCCAGAAGAAGTCATTCCTACCTTGATAAAGGCAAGAAAGGAAGTCACCGCGAAGCATTATCGCCGTATTTGGCGAAAATATGTTGCGTGGTGCGAGCAGCGGAGTGCTCCGATGGAGGAATTTCAACTGGGTCGTTTTCCTACATTTCCTGCAATCAGGATTGTCTATGGGTCTCAAATTGGGATCTATTAAGGTTCAAATTTCGGCCCTATCAATATTCTTCCAAAAAGAATTGGCCTCAGTCCCTGAGGTCCAGATTTTTATCAAAGGAGTACTGCATATACAGCCTCCTGTGGTGCCTAAGGTGGCACCGTGGGATCTAAATGTAGTTTTAGATTTCCTCAAATCCAATTGGTTTGAACACTAAAGAATGTGGATTTGAAATATCTCACATGGAAAGTGACTATGTTACTGGCCCTGGCTTCGGCCGGGAGAGTATCTGAACTGGCGGCTTTGTTTTATAAAAGCCCTTATTTAATTTTCCATTCGACATAGGGCAGAGCTGCGGACGCGTCCGCATTTTCTCCCTAAGGTGGTATCAGCGTTTCACCTGAACCAGCCTATTGTAGTGCCTGCGGCTACAGACGACTTGAAGGACTCCAAGTTGTTGGACGTTGTCAGAGCCTTAAAAAATATACATTTAAAGGACGGCTGGAGTCAGAAAATCTGACTCGCTGTTTATACTGTATGCACCCAACAAGTTGGGTGCACCTGCTTCTAAGCAGTCGATTGCTCGTTGGATTTGTAACAAAATTCAACTTGTACATTCTGTGGCAGGCCTGCCACAGCCTAAATCTGTTAAGGCCCATTCCGCAAGGAAGGTGGGCTCATCTTGGGCGGCTGCCCGAGGGGTCTCGGCATTACAACTCTGCCGAGCAGCTACGTGGTCAGGGGAGAACACGTTTGTAAATTTTTACAAATTTGATACCCTGGCAAAGGAGGACCTGGAGTTCTCTCATTCGGTGCTGCAGAGTCATCCGCACTCTCCCGCCCGTTTGGGAGCTTTGGTATAATCCCCATGGTCCTTTCAGGAACCCCAGCATCCACTTAGGACGATAGAGAAAATAAGAATTTACTTACCGATAATTCTATTTCTCGGAGTCCGTAGTGGATGCTGGGCGCCCATCCCAAGTGCGGATTATCTGCAATACTTGTACATAGTTATTGTTAACTAATTCGGGTTATTGTTTAGGAAGCCATCTTTCAGAGGCTCCTCTGTTATCATACTGTTAACTGGGTTTAGATCACAAGTTGTACGGTGTGATTGGTGTGGCTGGTATGAGTCTTACCCGGGATTCAAAATCCTCCCTTATTGTGTACGCTCGTCCGGGCACAGTACCTAACTGGAGTCTGGAGGAGGGTCATGGGGGGAGGAGCCAGTACACACCACCTGACCTGTAAAAGCTTTACTTTTGTGCCCTGTCTCCTGCGGAGCCGCTATTCCCCATGGTCCTTTCAGGAACCCCAGCATCCACTACGGACTCCGAGAAATAGAATTATCGGTAAGTAAATTCTTATTATTTGTCTCATCCTCGTCGACACTGGAGTCAGACTTCGTGTCGACATCTGTGTCTGCCATCTGAGGTAGCGGGCGTTTTTGAGCCCCTGACAGCCTCTGAGATGCCTGGGCAGGCGCGGGCTGAGATGCCGGCTGTCCCAAAGCTGCGTCATCGAACCTTTTATGCAAGGAGTTGACACTGTCAGTTAATACCTTCCACATATCCATCCACTCAGGTGTCGGCCCCGCAGGGGGCGACATCACACTTATCGGCACCTGCTCCGCCTCCACGTAAGCGTCCTCATCAAACATGTTGACACAGCTGTACCAACACACCGCACACACACACAGGGAATGCTCTGACTGAGGACATGACCCCGCAAAGTCCTTTGGGGAGACAGAGAGAGAGTATGCCAGCACACACCAGAGCGCTATATAACAGAGGGATATACACTAAGTGAATTTTCCCCCTATAGCTGCTTATATCACAATTTGCGCCTAAATTTATGTGCCCCCCCCCCCCCCCCTCTCTTTTTTACCCTTTCTGCAGTGTATACTGCAGGGGAGAGCCTGGGGAGCGTCCTTCCAGCGGAGCTGTGAAGAGAAAATGGCGCTGGCTGTGCTGAGGGAGATAGTTCCGCCCCTTCAACGGCGGGCTTCTCCCGCTTTTTATAATGTTAATAGCGGGGGTTTCTGCACATATACAGTGTTAAACACTGTATTATGTGCTTTTTATTGCCAAAAGGTATATTAATTGCAGCCCAGGGCGCCCCCCCCCCCCAGCGCCCTGCACCCACCAGTGACCAGAGCGTGTGGTGTGCTGTGGGAGCAATGGCGCACAGCTGCAGTGCTGTGCGCTACCTTATTGAAGACCGAAGTCTTCAGCCGCCGGTTTCTTCCGTCTTC
Organism: Pseudophryne corroboree; assembly: GCF_028390025.1. Lineage (NCBI taxonomy): Eukaryota > Metazoa > Chordata > Amphibia > Anura > Myobatrachidae > Pseudophryne > Pseudophryne corroboree. The sequence goes on from NC_086448.1 coordinate 294,144,261, forward strand.
TGGCTCTGCAAGGGGGACGGCGGCGCGGCTCCGGGAACGGACGATCGAGGTCGGGCCCTGTGTTCGATCCCTCTGGAGCTAATGGTGTGCAGTAGCCTAGAAGCACAAGCTAGCTGCAAGCAGGTAGGTTTGCTTCTCTCCCCTAAGTCCCACGTAGCAGTGAGTCTGTTGCCAGCAGATCTCACTGAAAATAAAAAACCTAACAAATACTTTTCTTTTTAGTGAACTCAGGAGAGCCCACTAAGTGCATCCAGCTCAGGCCGGGCACAGATTCTAACTGAGGTCTGGAGGAGGGGCATAGAGGGAGGAGCCAGTGCACACCAGATGTAGTACCTAATCTCTTCTTTAAAGAAGTGCCCAGTCTCCTGCGGAGCCCGTCTATTCCCCATGGTCCTTACGGAGTACCCAGCATCCACTAGGACCTCAGAGAAATCTTACAAAACTTTTTACTCTTGATGTTGATAATACCCACTTATCTCTCACTATTATGGCTTTAACCCAAAGAGAACATTGCATTGCAGAATTACTAATCTCTGCTGCATCTGGGGGTTAATGTTTAAGAGTAGTGATATGTGCAGACTGTAATTCTGTGTTACATGTTATTGTAATATGGCTTTTCTTTTTGCTTGTAGGAGATTAACAAGCTGCGAGCAGAGAAAATTTTACTCACAGAAGGCAAAAAACTTGATCACTGTTCTGACGCTTGTTATGAATAGTAGCATGAAAGCGACAAAACTCTAAATATATGGAAAGGAGACGCCATTTTAATGTTATAACTGCAGTGTTTCAAAAATGCTTGAATGCCTGTTAGATAGGCGGAGCAAATCTCCATACTATTTAGCATCTTGTCAAGTGATTTCTCATCTAACGTACTCGTCTAGAAAATGTGGTTTATTTTAAAACATAAAGGTACATTAGCAGGTGATTGAAAGGTAGCGCCACCCAAAATAAAAAATATAGCTTTATTTGGAGTTCAATGAGATGATAAAAAAAAAAACTATCAATAATGTTGAAATCTCACCCAAAGCTGCTAATAAAGTGTCGGGTGGAGCGATCATTTATATTAAAACATGTCACATTTTCACTGCCATCAATGTTATTGCATTAATTAGGATGTTTTTTTTTGTTTTTTTCTTTTCTTAGTATTTTGTTTTATTACACCCGTGCTGTCAGTGTAAGTTCATTCCAGAATGTTGTATCATGTTTAATTACTGTCCCTCCATTTAAACATTTTGAATGTGTTCAGCTCCATGCAGTTGCCTATGTACTAACTTTGTTAGTACATATAGACTGGCAAACATACAGATATTTCTTTTTTCTTTTCTTTTTTTCTTTTTTAAATTGCTAACTTTAGAATGAAAATATTTGAGCAAATATTTCTACCCTATAAAGTATATAAAACCTTTACTATTTTCCTATTACAATTTCTGTAGCTATAAGATTGTATAGATATTGTATCTATTGTAAGTTTTATATAAGCATATTGGTGGCAGCTTATCTGAAATGATGTAGAAATGTAAATATTTGTCTTGTCTTTTTCCTTGTAACATATAAATGTATAATGAATTGTGTACACATTGTGTGTGTCTTTGGTGTTATCTGACTGTGAGTTGATCAGAAGTTTAGTCCCAAAAAATGAATCTGCCTCATATAACAAATGCTAGTTAAAGACTTCTGTTTTGAGAAACTTTGTGTGTGACCTAAAATGATCAAAGTTTAAAGTTTTAGTGTACCAACAAATAAACAAGTATGTATGTTTCTTGATATTTTCCTTTTTGAGTTGAAGGTAAATAAAGATTCTCTCTGAATTATTTATTATTATTATTATTATTATTATTTATTTATTTTTTTTCCTTTGGCAGTACATTGAAAATGTTTCTTTGTTATTTAACTCCTGAAATGACAGACAGCAAGTGCACGCAAAGAATGAAAGTTTTTTTTTTTTGTGTTTTGTTTTGTTTTTTTTGAGTGGGGGGGGGGGGGTTATTGAACACTACAGCAAGCAATTATCATTTTGCGAAGTCTTTGGTTTTGTCAAAAAAGTACGATAATTTCATCTAGTAATAAAGCTTTAGGTATCGTTTGAGAAAATAAAAATGGACTTCCCACAGCCTTATACACTGCTGCAGTTCTGCAGACAATTTGAATTAATGTGATATAAAAAGGTCTACATATGCAGTTAAGGGTTGGCTAAGTGTGCAATAGAATGCAAATGATACCTAGAATCTGGTTGCTATGGGCAACACAACCACTTTTCATTTTTAAAAACTTGAATACATCAACCCCATGGTTTCTGGTTTGTCTGAGAGCTGAGAAAAGCTGAGCTCCGTGTTTCTTCCCTCTCCCAACATCCTATTCTTTTGTAGTGAACAGTGATTTAATGTTACCAGCTTGCCATGGAGCAGGCACAGCACAAAATTTGCCCCAGAGGAGTAGCCAGGATAAGAGAAGCCTCTCCCAGGGGGAAATGTATCAGACCTTGGATAGAGACAAAGTACCAGCCAATTAGCTCCTGTCACATAGCAGTTAGGAAGCTGATTGGCTTTATTACTCAATGCTTGATCAATAATCAAACACCACCAATTCCCCCCTGAAGAGTTGGTTGAGGAAGCTTATCAATGGCATAGGACCGGAGATGCTATTGGCAGGTTGATTACAGTTTGAGCTTTGTGGAGGTGCAGACCTAATGACCGCAAAGCACCTTCTCTATCGGTGGACACAGACTGAAGCCCACTCCAAATAGGCACTTTGCCAGTAGAGTGTCCCAGGTACAGGAACTATTTTTAGAGCTGGGGTGGCATTGCATGTAGTGGGCCAGTGATTCTGTTTACCTGATGGCTCTGTGTTTACTGTTGTATAGTCCTGACTCCTGTATACTGTATGTTCCTCTCATTTTTTATCGGACATAACTAAGAGTGTAATTCTTTTTGGTGCTACATCAGTAACCTTTAATACATTTTAAAATGTCTTTCTAAGTTGCCTGACACAGTTTTGATCGCAGTCAGATCCCTGTGTGTCCTCTGGTTGTAAGCTAAGGGAACCTTCCCTTCACTGAGGCCTTAGAAAGTTAATACAGGCATCCAAGTGCGATTGGCTCCTATTTAGAGGATCCCGAGAACTATCAACCAGGTTATAGAAAACCCAGGGTCCTGTCCAAGGGAGAGTCTGATACAGAGTTTTCTTCTCTAAAGATGGTGTAGTAGTGCAGGAATCAGACCTAGAATCTTCTTCCTGTTTTGCAGATCGTTCAGCTGGATGGCATGGGGTTGGATGATTTGCGAGCTATAAGGTAAGCCATACACATGCAGGATGGCTATGACTTTGTAGAGCCTGACAATTCATTGTTGAAAAGGAAGAGGCAACAATTATCTTTCTGTCAACTGGACAATTTACTCTGCAATGCATGGATGAAGCCTAATTGGACAGATAACGCACAAATTGCAGAACCTTGTCCTTTACCAATAAAGGATCAAGATAAATGGGATAACCCACTTAAGATGGCTGCTCCTATATGGTGTTTGTCTAAACCCACCACTATTCCAATCCCAAATTCTGCAGTATTTAAGGATAGTACTGTTTAGAAGATTGTACGAGTAGACTATTAATGATGCATCAGCCGCTACAGAAATAGATTTAAGACCCATGTCAGCCTCTGCCTAGGTCAACAATACTGTTGGAAAAGTGGTCAGAGAAACTCTTGGAAGGTTTACAGTCAGGTGCCTAGGTCTGAATTAGTGGCCTTGGTTAAACGCATCCAACAGGCCTCTGAATATTTTGGAGGACTGTACACTCAATGCTGTTCTTATTGAGGCCTGAAGACTCGGTGCTTGGGAGGGAGGTAGATGCAGAGTCTATGAAGATTCAAGTTATTGCATTTCTCTAACGTCCTAAGTGGATGCTGGGACTCCGTAAGGACCATGGGGATTAGCGGCTCCGCAGGAGACTGGGCACAACTATAAAGAAAGCTTTAGACTACTGGTGTGCACTGGCTCCTCCCACCAAGACCCTCCTCCAGACTCCAGTTAGATTCTTGTGCCCGGCTGAGCTGGATGCACACTAGGGGCTCTCCTGAGCACCTAGAAAGAAAGTATATTTAGGTTTTTTATTTTACAGTGAGATCTGCTGGCAACAGACTCACTGCAGCGAGGGACTAAGGGGAGAAGAAGCGAACCTACCTAACAGGTGGTAGTTTGGGCTTCTTAGGCTACTGGACACCATTAGCTCCAGAGTGATCGACCGCAGGACCCGACCTTGGTGTTCGTTCCCGGAGCCGCGCCGCCATCCCCCTTACAGAGCCAGAAGCAACGAAGAGGTCCGGAAAATCGGCGGCAGAAGACTTCGGTCTTCACCAAGGTAGCGCACAGCACTGCAGCTGTGCGCCATTGCTCCTCATGTACACCTCACACTCCGGTCACTGATGGGTGCAGGGCGCTGGGGGGGGGCGCCCTGAGGGCAATATATGACACCTTGGCTGGCAAATCTACATCATATATAGTCCTAGAGGCTATATAGATGTAAAATTACCCCTGCCAGTATTCCAGAAAAAGCGGGAGAAAGTCCGCCGAAAAAGGGGCGGGGCCATCTCCCTCAGCACACTGGCGCCATTTTTCCCTCACAGTTCCGCTGGAAGGAAGCTCCCTGGCTCTCCCCTGCAGTCTGAACACTACAGAAGGGTAAAAAAGAGAGGGGGGGCACTAAATTTAGGCGCAGTATAGATATATATATATATATATATATATATATATATGATATATATAAAAAAGCAGCTATAAGGGAAAACACTCATTTATAGTGGGATCCCTGTGTTATATAGCGCTCTGGTGTGTGCTGGCATACTCTCTCTCTGTCTCCCCAAAGGGCTTTGTGGGGTCCTGTCCTCTGTCAGAGCATTCCCTGTGTGTTTGCGGTGTGTCGGTACGGCTGTGTCGACATGTTTGATGAGGAGGCTTATGTGGAGGCGGAGCAAATGCCTGTAAACGTGATGTCACCCCCTGCGGGGTCAACACCTGAGTGGATGGTGCTGTGGAAGGACTTACGCGACAGTGTCGACTCCTTGCATAAAAGGTTTGACGACATACCTAATGTGGGACAGCCGGCTTCTCAAAAGTCATCAGGGGCTCTAAAACGCCCGCTACCTCAGATGACAGACACAGATGTCGACACGGATACTGACTCCAGTGTTGACGACGATGAGACTAATGTAACTTCCAGTAGGGCCACACGTTACATGATTGAGGCAATGAAAAATGTGTTGCACATTTCTGATGTTACCCCCGGTACCACAAAAAAGGGTATTATGTTTGGAGAGAAAAAACTACCAGTAGCTTTTCCTCCATCTGAAGAGTTAAATGAAGTGTGTGAAGAAGCGTGGGCTTCCCCTGATAAAAAGCTGGTAATTTCTAAGAGGTTACTAATGGTGTACCCTTTCCCGCCAGAGGATAGGTCACGCTGGGAAACATCCCCTAGGGTGGATAAAGCGCTCACACGCTTGTCAAAGAAGGTGGCACTACCGTCTCCGGATACGGCCGCCCTGAAGGAATCTGCTGATAGAAAGCAGGAGGCTATCCTGAAATCTATATATACACACACAGGTGTTATACTGAGACCGGCTATTGCTTCAGCCTGGATGTGCAGTGCTGCTGCGTGGTCAGATTCCCTGTCAGAGAATATAGATACCCTAGACAGGGACACTATATTGCTAAACGTAGAGCATATAAAAGACGCACTTTTATACATGAGGGATGCACAGAGGGATATTTGCCGGCTGGCATCCAAAATTAGTGCAATGTCCATTTCTGCCAGGAGAGGGTTATGGACTCGGCAGTGGACAGGAGATGCAGATTCCAAACGACACATGGAAGTTCTGCCTTATAAGGGTGAGGAGTTGTTCGGGGATGGTCTCTCGGACCTCGTTTCCACAGCAACAGCTGGGAAGTCTACATTTTTACCCCATGTTCCCTCACAACCAAAGAAAGCACCGTATTATCAGGTACAGTCCTTTCGGCCCAATAGGGGCAAGCGGGTTAAAGGCGCGTCCTTTCTGCGCAGAGGTAGGGGAAAGAAGCTGCTGCATACAGCCAGTTCCCAGGAGCAAAAGTCCTCCCCCGCTTCCTCTAAGTCCACAGCATGACGCTGGGGCTTCACAGGCGGAGCCAGGTACGGTGGGGGCCCGTCTCAAATATTTCAGCAATCAGTGGGCTCGCTCACGGGTGAATCCCTGGATCGTAGTATCTCAGGGGTACAAGCTGGAATTCGAGAAGTCTCCCCCCCGCCGTTTCCTCATCTGCCTTGCCAACCACTCCCTCAGGCAGGGAGGCAGTGTTGCAGGCAATTCACAAGCTGTATTCACAACAAGTGATAGTAAAGGTGCCCCTACTTCAACAAGGAAGGGGTTACTATTCCACAATGTTTGTGGTACCGAAACCGGACGGTTCGGTGAGACCATTTTAAATTTGAAATCCTTGAACACATATATAAAAAAATTCAAGTTCAAGATGGAATCGCTCAGGGCGGTTATTGCAAGCCTGGACGAGGGGGATTACATGGTATCACTGGACATCAAGGATGCTTACCTGCATGTCCCCATTTACCATCCTCACCAGGAGTACCTCAGATTTGTGGTACAGGATTGTCATTACCAATTCCAGACGTTGCCGTTCGGTCTATCCACGGCTCCGAGGGTCTTTACCAAGGTAATAGCCGAAATGATGATACTCCTTCGAAAGAAGGGAGTTTTAATTATCCCGTACTTGGACGATCTCCTGATAAAGGCGAGGTCCAGAGAGCAGTTGTTGGTCGGGGTAGCACTATCTCGGGAAGTGCTACAACAGCACGGCTGGATTCTAAACATTCCAAAGTCACAGCTGGTCCCTACGACACGTCTACTGTTCCTAGGGATGGTTCTGGACACAGAACAGAGAAAAGTGTTTCTCCCGGAGGAGAAGGCCAAGGAGCTGTCATCTCTAGTCAGAGGCCTCCTAAAACCAAAACAGGTGTCGGTGCATCACTGCACGCGGATCCTGGGAAAAATGGTAGCTTCCTACGAAGCGATTCCATTCGGCAGGTTTCATGCAAGAACCTTTCAGTGGGACCTGTTGGACAAGTGGTCCGGATCGCATCTTCAGATGCATCGTCTGATAACCCTGTCTCCGAGGACAAGGGTGTCTCTGCTGTGGTGGCTGCAGAGTGCTCATCTTCAAGAGGGCCGCAGATTCGGCATACAGGACTGGGTCCTGGTGACCACGGATGCCAACCTTCGAGGCTGGGAGCAGTCACACAGGGAAGAAACTTCAAAGGACTATGGTCAAGTCAGGAGACTTCCCTGCACATAAATATTCTGGAACTGAGGGCCATTTACAATGCCCTAAGTCAGGCAAAACCCCTGCTTCAAAACCAGCCGGTACTGATCTAGTCAGACAACATCACGGCGGTCGCCCATGTAAATCGACAGGGCGGCACGAGAAGCAGGACGGCAATGGCAGAAGCCACAAGGATTCTGCGATGGGCGGAAAATCACGTGTTAGCACTGTCAGCAGTGTTCATTCCGGGAGTGGACAACTGGGAAGCAGACTTCCTCAGCAGGCACGACCTCCAGCCGGGAGAGTGGGGACTTCATCCAGAAGTCTTTCAAATGATTGTAAACCGTTGGAAAAGGCCACAGGTGGACATGATGGCGTCCCGCCTCAACAAAAAGCTAGAAAAATATTGCGCCAGGTCGAGAGACCCGCAGGCGATAGCTGTGGACGCTCTAGTAACACCGTGGGTGTACCGATCGGTTTATGTGTTCCCTCCTCTTCCTCTCATACCAAAGGTACTGAAGATAATAAGGAGAAGAAGAGTGAGAACTATACTCATTGTTCCGGATTGGCCAAGAAGAGCTTGGTACCCGGAACTTCAAGAAATTATGTCAGAGGACCCATGGCCTCTACCGCTCAGACAAGACCTGCTGCAGCAGGGGCCCTGTCTGTTCCAAGACTTACCGCGGCTGCGTTTGACGGCATGGCGGTTGAACACCGGATCCTGAAGGAAAAAGGCATTCCGGAGGAAGTCATTCCTACGCTGATTAAAGCTAGGAAAGAAGTAACCGCAAACCATTATCACCGCATATGGCGAAAATACGTTGCGTGGTGTGAGGCCAGGAAGGCCCCAACGGAGGAATTTCAGCTGGGCCGTTTCCTGCACTTCCTACAGTCAGGGGTGACTATGGGCCTTAAATTGGGTTCCATTATGGTCCAGATTTCGGCTCTATCGATTTTCTTCCAGAGAGAACTGGCTTCACTACCTGAAGTTCAGACTTTTGTTAAGGGAGTGCTGCATATTCAGCCCCCTTTTGTGCCTCCAGTGGCACCTTGGGATCTCAACGTGGTGTTGGATTTCCTAAAGTCACATTGGTTTGAGCCACTGAAAACCGTGGATTTGAAATATCTCACGTGGAAAGTGGTCATGTTGTTGGCCTTGGCTTCGGCCAAGCGTGTATCAGAATTGGCGGCTTTGTCATGTAAAAGCCCTTATCTGATTTTCCATATGGATAGGGCAGAGTTGAGGACTCGTCCCCAGTTTTTCCCCAAAGTGGTATCAGCTTTTCATCTGAACCACCCTATCGTGGTGCCTGCGGCTGCAAATGACTTGGAGGCTTCCAAGTTGTTGGACGTAGTCAGGGCCCTAAAAATCTATGTTTCCAGGACAGCTGGAGTCAGAAAGACTGACTCGCTCTTTATCCTGTATGCGCCCAACAAGTTGGGTGCACCTGCTTCAAAGCAGACTATTGCTCGCTGGATCTGTAGTACGATTCAGCTTGCACATTCTGCGGCTGGACTGCCGCATCCTAAATCAGTAAAAGCCCATTCCACGAGGAAGGTGGGCTCTTCTTGGGCGGCTGCCCGAGGGGTCTCGGCTCTACAACTTTGCCAAGCAGCTACTTGGTCGGGGTCAAACACGTTTGCTAAATTCTACAAGTTTGACACCCTGGCTGAGGAGGACCTAGAGTTTGCCCATTCGGTGCTGCAGAGTCATCCGCACTCTCCCGCCCGTTTGGGAGCTTTGGTATAATCCCCATGGTCCTTACGGAGTCCCAGCATCCACTTAGGACGTTAGAGAAAATAAGAATTTACTCACCGGTAATTCTATTTCTCGTAGTCCGTAGTGGATGATGGGCGCCCATCCCAAGTGCGGATTGTCTGCAATACTTGTATATAGTTATTGCTTAACTAAAGGGTTATTGTTGAGCCATCTGTTGAGAGGCTCAGTTGTTCTCATACTGTTAACTGGGTATTGTATCACGAGTTATACGGTGTGATTGGTGTGGCTGGTATGAGTCTTACCCGGGATTCAAAATCCTTCCTTATTGTGTCAGCTCTTCCGGGCACAGTATCCTAACTGAAGTCTGGAGGAGGGTCTTGGTGGGAGGATCCAGTGCACACCAGTAGTCTAAAGCTTTCTTTATAGTTGTGCCCAGTCTCCTGCGGAGCCGCTAATCCCCATGGTCCTTACGGAGTCCCAGCATCCACTACGGACTACGAGAAATAGAATTACCGGTGAGTAAATTCTTATTATTTTGGTCATGTATTATTTGGGTCGGATCTGAATGGGATCATTAGCCAGGCAACTTCCTGAGAAACTGGCGAAAGGATCTTTGTTTCGGTCCCTTCATTACACTGTTAAAGGTAAGTGTCCGCTGTTCAGAAGGGAGTTCACTACCCATCATGAAAAACAATATAGAGCAATATGCGCTTGCCCCTATAGGGAGGGATGCAGTTAATATACTGGCTGTCAGGATTCCGCGTTCAGGAGACCCGACAGTGGGATTCCTTCAGCCGCTGAAATGCCGCCGGATGGAATCATGACTTCCGCAGGGTATTCCCACTCGTTTGGTAGATACACGCCATCAACCAAGTGGGAATATAACCTGTGGCATCCCGTCTGTCGGTAAAACATACAAATTCCTATAGGGAGATAGTGTGAACACTAATCCGCCTGGTTACCTCTGGATGTGGTCCTTACATGTTATCTTAATGTATGTCTGTTGTGGTTATGTACTAAAGTTTAATTTTATTTCATGTGGTGAGGCTGTCAGACTAAATACTTGGATGAGATTGAGCTCAAAGTAGATAACTGAAGTCGAGATATGAGAATGTGAAAGAGGAAGCGGGTGGATAACGAGATAAAATCTGTACTGTAATATCAAATTTTGTTGGGTTAGAATGATGTGAATAGGGTTTAAGTGTGGAGGTGTGAGTGTCAAAGATATGGAGTGAATTAATGTGTTATATGGTTTGAGTGCAACTTTTACATAGTGAGACTAGAAATAGGATAAAGGGGCAAATTTACTAACCTAACTTTTCCCCAAAAATCATGCAGGGGTAACAATGACTCCATTGGCTTAGGACCCTCCAGCTGCTGTAGAACATCCCGGCATACCCTGCCACTGTTTTAGCTTGCCCTAGCAGCAAAACTGCATATTGAATATCCCTGGTCTACATCATTTTTATTCTGTATTGGCGTTTAAGAAACCTAGAGATCCTAAAAGATTTTGAAGCTTTATTATACATAATAGTTTCTCTGACGTCCTAGTGGATGCTGGGGACTCCGAAAGGACCATGGGGAATAGCGGCTCCGCAGGAGACTGGGCACAAAAGTAAAAGCTTTAGGACTACCTGGTGTGCACTGGCTCCTCCCCCTATGACCCTCCTCCAAGCCTCAGTTAGATTTTTGTGCCCGAACGAGAATGGTGCATACTAAGGGGCTCTCCTGAGCTGCTTAGAGTAAAAGTTTAAAGTAGGTTTTTTATTTTCAGTGAGACCTGCTGGCAACAGGCTCACTGCACCGAGGGACTAAGGGGAGAAGAAGCGAACTCACCTGCGTGCAGAGTGGATTGGGCTTCTTAGGCTACTGGACATTAGCTCCAGAGGGACGATCACAGGCCCAGCCATGGATGGGTCCCAGAGCCGCGCCGCCGGCCCCCTTACAGAGCCAGAAGACTGAAGAGGTCCGGAAAATCGGCGGCAGAAGACGTCCTGTCTTCAATAAGGTAGCGCACAGCACCGCAGCTGTGCGCCATTGCTCTCAGCACACTTCACACTCCGGTCACTGAGGGTGCAGGGCACTGGGGGGGGGGCGCCCTGAGACGCAATAAAAACACCTTATATGGCAAAAAATACATCACATATAGCTCCTGGGCTATATGGATGCATTTAACCCCTGCCAATTTTTTCCATAAAAAAGCGGGAGAAAGGCCGCCGAGAAGGGGGCGGAGCCTATCTCCTCAGCACACTGGCGCCATTTTTTCCTCACAGCTCCGTTGGAGGAAAGCTCCCTGACTCTCCCCTGCAGTCCTGCACTACAGAAACAGGGTAAAACAAGAGAGGGGGGGGCACTAATTTGGCAGATAAATATATACAGCAGCTATATCAGGGAGAAACACTTATATAAGGTTATCCCTGTATATATATAGCGCTCTGGTGTGTGCTGGCAAACTCTCCCTGTGTCTCCCCAAAGGGCTAGTGGGGTCCTGTCCTCTATCAGAGCATTCCCTGTGTGTGTGCTGTGTGTCGGTACGTTGTGTCGACATGTATGAGGAGGAAAATGGTGTGGAGGCGGAGCAATTGCCTGTATTAGTGATGTCACCCCCTAGGGAGTCGACACCTGACTGGATGGTCTTATGGAAGGAATTACGTGATAGTGTCAGCACTTTACAAAAGACTGTTGACGACATGAGACAGCCGGCAAATCAGTTAATACCTGTACAGGCGTCTCAAACACCGTCAGGGGCTCTAAAGCGCCCGTTACCTCAGATGGTCGACACAGACACTGACTCCAGTGTCGGCGGTGAGGAAACAAACGTATTTTCCAGTAGGGCCACACGTTACATGATCACGGCAATGAAGGAGGTTTTGAACATTTCTGATACTACAAGTACCACAAAAAAGGGTATTATGTGGGGTGTGAAAAAACTACCCGTAGTTTTTCCTGAATCAGATGAATTAAATGAGGTGTGTGATGAAGCGTGGGTTTCCCCCTGATAAAAAACTGCTAATTTCTACAAAATTATTGGCATTATACCCTTTCCCGCCAGAGGTTAGGGCGCGTTGGGAAACACCCCCTAGGGTAGATAAGGCGCTCACACGCTTATCAAAACCAGTGGCGTTACCGTCTCCTGATACGGCCGCCCTCAAGGAACCAGCTGATAGGAAGCTGGAAAATATCCTAAAAAGTATATACACACATACTGGTATTATACTGCGACCAGCAATCGCCTCAGCCTGGATGTGCAGTGCTGGGGTGGCTTGGTCGGATTCCCTGACTGAAAATATTGATACCCTGGACAGGGACAATATATTATTGACTATAGAGCATTTAAAGGATGCATTTCTATATATGCGAGATGCACAGAGGGATATTTGCACTCTGGCATCAAGAGTAAGTGCGCTGTCCATTTCTGCCAGAAGAGGGTTATGGACGCGACAGTGGTCAGGTGATGCGGATTCCAAACGGCATATGGAAGTATTGCCGTATAAAGGGGAGGAGTTATTTGGGGTCGGTCTATCGGACCTGGTGGCCACGGCAACGGCTGGGAAATCCACCTTTTTACCCCAGGTCACCTCTCAGCAGAAAAAGACACCGTCTTTTCAGGCTCAGTCCTTTCGTCCCCATAAGGGCAAGCGGGCAAAAGGCCACTCATATCTGCCCCGGGGCAGAGGAAGGGGAAAAAGACTGCAGCAGACAGCCTCTTCCCACGAACAGAAGCCATCCCCCGCTTCTGCCAAGTCCTGCATGACGCTGGGGCCTTACAAGCGGACTCAGGCACGGTGGGGGCCCGTCTCAAGAATTTCAGCGCGCAGTGGGCTCACTCGCAAGTGGACCCCTGGATCCTGCAGGTAGTATCTCAGGGGTACAAATTGGAATTCGAGACGTCTCCCCCTCGCCGGTTCCTGAAGTCTGCTTTACCAACGTCTCCCCCCGACAGGGAGGCAGTATTGGAAGCCATTCACAAGCTGTATTCCCAGCAGGTGATAATCAAGGTACCCCTCCTACAACAGGGAAAGGGGTATTATTCCACGCTGTTTGTGGTACCGAAGCCGGAAGGCCCGGTGAGACCTATTTTAAATCTGAAATCCTTGAACACTTACATACAAAGGTTCAAATTCAAGATGGAATCACTCAGAGCAGTGATAGCGAACCTGGAAGAAGGGGACTATATGGTGTCTCTGGACATCAAGGATGCTTACCTCCATGTCCCAATTTGCCCTTCTCACCAAGGGTACCTCAGGTTTGTGGTACAGAACTGTCACTATCAGTTTCAGACGCTGCCGTTTGGATTGTCCACGGCAACCCGGGTCTTTACCAAGGTAATGGCCGAAATGATGATTCTTCTTCGAAGAAAAGGCGTCTTAATTATCCCTTACTTGGACGATCTCCTGATAAGGGCAAGGTCCAGAGAACAGTTAGAGGTCGGAGTAGCACTATCTCAAGTAGTACTACGACAGCACGGATGGATTCTAAATATTCCAAAATCGCAGCTGATTCCGACGACACGTCTGCTGTTCCTAGGGATGATTCTGGACACAGTACAGAAAAAGGTGTTTCTCCCGGAGGAGAAAGCCAGGGAGTTATCCGACCTAGTCAGGAACCTCCTAAAACCAGGCCAAGTGTCAGTGCATCAATGCACAAGGGTCCTGGGAAAAATGGTGGCTTCTTACGAAGCGATTCCATTCGGCAGATTCCACGCAAGAACTTTTCAGTGGGATCTGCTGGACAAATGGTCCGGATCGCATCTTCAAATGCATCAGCGGATAACCCTGTCTCCAAGGACAAGGGTGTCTCTCCTGTGGTGGTTACAGAGTGCTCATCTTCTAGAGGGCTGCAGATTCGGCATTCAGGACTGGGTCCTGGTGACCACGGATGCCAGCCTGAGAGGCTGGGGAGCAGTCACACAGGGAAAAAATTTCCAGGGCTTGTGGTCAAGCATGGAAACGTCACTTCACATAAATATCCTGGTACTAAGGGCCATTTACAATGCCCTAAGTCAGGCAAGGCCTCTGCTTCAGGGTCAGCCAGTGTTGATCCAGTCGGACAACATCACGGCAGTCGCCCACGTAAACAGACAGGGCGGCACAAGAAGCAGGAGGGCAATGACGGAAGTTGCAAGGATTCTTCACTGGGCGGAAAATCATGTGATAGCACTGTCAGCAGTGTTCATTCCGGGAGTGGACAACTGGGAAGCAGACTTCCTCAGCAGACACGACCTCCACCCGGGGGAGTGGGGACTTCACCCAGAAGTCTTCCACATGATTGTGAACCGTTGGGAAAAACCAAAGGTGGACATGATGGCGTCCCGCCTCAACAAAAAACTGGACAGATATTGCGCCAGGTCAAGGGACCCTCAGGCAATAGCTGTGGACACTCTGGTAACACCGTGGGTGTACCAGTCAGTGTATGTGTTCCCTCCTCTGCCTCTCATACCCAAGGTACTGAGAATAATAAGAAGGAGAGGAGTAAGGACTATACTCGTAGCTCCGGATTGGCCAAGAAGGACTTGGTACCCGGAACTTCAAGAGATGCTCACGGAAGACCCGTGGCCTCTACCTCTAAGAAAGGACCTGCTCCAGCAGGGACCATGTCTGTTCCAAGACTTACCGCGGCTGCGTTTGACGGCATGGCGGTTGAACGCCGGATCCTGAAGGAAAAAGGCATTCCGGATGAAGTCATCCCTACCCTGATCAAAGCCAGGAAGGATGTAACTGTGCAACATTATCACCGTATTTGGCGTAAATATGTTGCGTGGTGTGAGGCCAGGAAGGCCCCTACAGAGGAATTTCAACTGGGTCGTTTCCTGCATTTCCTGCAAACAGGACTGTCTATGGGCCTAAAATTAGGGTCCATTAAGGTTCAAATTTCGGCCCTGTCAATATTCTTCCAAAAAGAACTAGCTTCAGTTCCTGAAGTTCAGACGTTTGTCAAGGGAGTACTGCATATACAGCCTCCTTTTGTGCCTCCAGTGGCAGCTTGGGATCTCAATGTGGTTTTGGGGTTCCTAAAATCACATTGGTTTGAACCACTCACCACTGTGGACTTAAAATATCTCACATGGAAAATGGTAATGCTGTTAGCCCTGGCTTCAGCCAGGCGTGTTTCAGAATTGGCGGCTTTATCCTATAAAAGCCCTTACCTAATTTTTCATACGGACAGGGCAGAATTGAGGACTCGTCCTCAATTTCTCCCTAAGGTGGTTTCAGCATTTCACTTAAACCAGCCTATTGTGGTGCCTGCGGCTACTAGGGATTTGGAGGATTCCAAGTTACTGGACGTAGTCAGGGCCCTGAAAATATATGTTTCCAGGACGGCTGGAGTCAGAAAATCTGACTCGCTGTTTATCCTGTATGCACCCAACAAGCTGGGTGCTCCTGCTTCTAAGCAGACTATTGCTCGTTGGATTTGTAGTACAATTCAGCTTGCACATTCTGTGGCAGGCCTGCCACAGCCAAAATCTGTAAAAGCCCATTCCACAAGGAAAGTGGGCTCATCTTGGGCGGCTGCCCGAGGGGTCTCGGCTTTACAACTTTGCCGAGCAGCTACTTGGTCAGGGGCAAACACGTTTGCTAAATTCTACAAATTTGATACCCTGGCTGAGGAGGACCTGGAGTTCTCTCATTCGGTGCTGCAGAGTCATCCGCACTCTCCCGCCCGTTTGGGAGCTTTGGTATAATACCCATGGTCCTTTCGGAGTCCCCAGCATCCACTAGGACGTCAGAGAAAATAAGAATTTACTTACCGATAATTCTATTTCTCATAGTCCGTAGTGGATGCTGGGCGCCCATCCCAAGTGCGGATTGTCTGCAATACTTGTACATAATTATTGTTACAAAAATCGGGTTATTATTGTTGTGAGCCATCTTTTCAGAGGCTCCTCTGTTATCATGCTGTTAACTGGGTTCAGATCACAAGTTGTACGGTGTGGCTGGTATGAGTCTTACCCGGGATTCAAAATCCTTCCTTATTGTGTACGCTCGTCCGGGCACAGTATCCTAACTGAGGCTTGGAGAAGGGTCATAGGGGGAGGAGCCAGTGCACACCAGGTAGTCCTAAAGCTTTTACTTTTGTGCCCAGTCTCCTGCGGAGCCGCTATTCCCCATGGTCCTTTCGGAGTCCCCAGCATCCACTACGGACTATGAGAAATAGAATTATCGGTAAGTAAATTCTTATTTTTTTGAAATATTTGAGAATTATGATATCCGTTCCCAGTATAAAATGAATTCTTGTTTGATTGTAACAACATCAGACGAATACTAATATAACCCAATCACTTCTCTACCTCCTTGAAAAAGGGAATGTAGTTATGTGACCAGCGGTCTGGAGGCCGACGGTCGCATAACCTTCCCCTACATCTCACCCCCTCACAATCCTGCCGGTCGGCATGCCGACCAACGGGGACTGTTCCCACTTGTGGGTGTCCACGACACCCATAGAGTAGGTATAGTACCCATGGCGACCGTAGGTCGCCACTGAGTCTACAAGGGGCTTGCTGCACTCGCCACCTCCCGCTGGGATTCCGCTGCAGGGATCCCGGTGTCTGTATGCTGACCGGCGGTCTCGCATACCACACCCTTAAAAAAGACTTTACATTTGAAACACATTGGTGGCTTATACTGAGTGGTTGCAAATACAGTAACTCCACAAGCTGCAAGGAGAGAATGATGGAAAATTAAGTACATATGTAGCCATGCAACATGGCATGCCGTGCTACGTCTCTTCGCAGCTGGCAATCACTCCAATGATTCCTAATGGAATTAATGGAGTGATCACAGACTGTGAATAGTCACAGCTTGGCATGCGATGCAGTAAGATGAGCATGGCTACTTCTGTATTTTCCAAGTAAATTTGAGACTACATCACCATGGACCAGATGCAGATGTAGTTGGAGTGAGCATTGCTGCTACTTACTTAAAAGCAGCAGTGATGCAGAGATATTATAATGCAGCAGGAGGTGTCTGGTATAAGGCACCTGCGTGCATTTGTGATCCAGTGCTGCTACACAAGAATGCAATATCAGATCAGTTGCTACCCCATGAGGTCACGCAGGCTGGCTGCCAATGCAGCTCCTTCCAAGAGGCCAGGAAATCTCTCTTAGTGCCAAGGCCAGTTTCTCAGTCTTCTATCACAAAATGGAGGTGACATACGTCTGTTTTTTCTTAAACGACTGCCACCGCAGCCCCCTTCCTCCCCCAAATGGCTGCAGACTGTCAATCACTTGACTTCTGCAGCCATAGTGCATCAGATGACGCAGAACCAAACATCGCCACTTTACGACTAGCCACAAATGCATCAGGACTTCAATCAGGCCCCTGCTCTGTGAAGGATAAGAACTACACCACAGGAACTTATCTTCAGTCTACAATAGGGGTATTGGGAGTACCTATTTGAAAACAAAGGGCAATTGATCAGAATCAATCTTTGTTTTACCATCTTCCATGTTTGGAGTTGCATAAATATAAGAAAAGAAGTCTATCCAAGAGAATCCCCCATTTCTGCAGCGTGGGAAAACTGGTATTCCACAGGGAATAACATTGGGTGTTGAGTTGGATCTTGATCCGAGGCACCAACAGGTTAAAGCTTTGACTGTTCCCAGGATACACTGCACCTCCTCCTCTATAGTCCCGCCTCCAGGCACTGGAGCTCAGTTTGTAAGTTGGTGCCTCAGTGCAGGCAGCTAACAGGTGGAGGCAGCCCTAATGAGAGATTTTTAAGAAGAAAGAAGACTTCAAGGGCCGCAGCACAGGCACTAGATCAGCGGTGGCCAACCTGTGGCTCTTCAAATGTGGCTCCTAACACACAGAGTCACATGACCACAACAGATCCGGTAACCACTGCTCTCCAGAAAAACACGCAGCGCACTACGGGGACTTAGAACTGAGGGAGCCAGATACTAAAGATGAGACACCCACCAGCAAACAGAGGACACATAAGAGGCTGCTGCAGTGGCATGAATTGGGGGAAGCTGAAGTGACACACGAGGGTGCTAGCTGGAGTGACACGAGGGTGCTGGTTGGAGTGACACATGGGGGAGCTGAAGTGTATTATGTGAATCTGGATTTTTCAATATAATTTAAGTGGATCTGGCTTTTACAATTATTTTATGTGGAAGTGGCTTTTTCAATGTATTTTATACCAGGGGCGTGGCCTAGAAGGAAAAATCACAGGTCATTGTCCCAGTTCCACCTCATATGCAAAACAAGGGTTATTATTCAAACCTTTTCGTGGTACCGAAACCGGATGTTCGGTCAGACAAATTTTGAACTTGAAATCGTTGAACCCTTACCTGAGGGTGTTCAAATTCAAAATTGAGTCTCTCAGAGCAGTGATTTCATGTCTGGAGGAGGGAGAGTTTCTGGTATCCCTGGATATCAAGGATTTGTACCTCGTACGTTCCGATTTGGCCGCCTCACCAGGCTTATCTCAGATTTGCACTGTTGGACAGTCAATATCAATTCCAGGCACTACCATTTGGCCTCTCCGCAGCACCATGGGTATTCACCAAGGTGATGGCAGAGATGATGGTTCTCCGCAAACAGTGGGTGAACATAATCCCATATCTGGATGACCTGCTAATAAAGGCATCCTCCAGGGAGAGGTTGTTGCAGTCCATTGTTCTCAAGACTCATCTGCTCAGGGAACACGGTTGGATCCTGAATTTTCCAAAATCACATTTGGTGCCGACCAGGAGTTTTTCTTTTCTGGGAATGATCCCCGACACAGAAGTGCAGACGGTGTTTCTTCCGGAGGAAAAAAGCGTTGGTGATACAAACAATGATCCAGGATGTCCTGAAGCCAGCCCAGGTTTCGGTTCATCAGTGCATTAACCTTCTGGGGAAGATGGTGGCCTCTTACGGAAGGTTTCATGCTCGGCCCTTCCAACTGGATCTCCTGGACAAGTGGTCGGGATCTCATCTACATATGCACCAGAGAATACGTCTGTCGCCAAAGGCCAAAATTTTACTCCTCTGGTGGCTACAACTACCTCACCTTCTGGAGGGCCGCAGGTTCGGGATTCAGGACTGGATCCTTCTAACCACAGATGCAAGTCTCTGGGGCTGGGGCGCAGTCACTCAGAGGGAAACCTTCCAAGGAATGTGGTCAAGCCTGGAATCCAGCCTACCAATAAACATTCGGGAACTAAGAGCTGTCTACAACGGTCTTCTCCAAGTGGCCCATCATCTGCGAGATCGAGCCATTCAAGTGCAGTCGGAAAAATGTAACAACAGTGGATTACATAAACCCACAGGGCGGAACGAGGAGCAGAGCTGCAATATCAGAGGTAACAAGAATCATCCTCTGGGCAGAAAAACACGCGTTGGCACTGTCAGCAATCTTCATTCCGGGAGTGGACAACTGAGAAGTGGACTTCCTCAGCAGACACAATCTCCATCCAGGAGAGTGGGGCCTCCACCCAGAGGTGTTTTCAGAGGTGAAAAGTCTTTGGGGCATACCTCAAATAGACATGATGGCCTTCCGCCTCAAAAAGAAGCAGTGGCGGTGGATGCCCTGGTAACTCCGTGGGTGTTCAAGTCAGTGTACGTGTTCTTTCCACTTCCACTCATCCCAAGGATTCTCAAACTCATAAAGAGAACAAGAGTTCAGGCGATCCTCATTGCTCCGGACTGGCCAAGAAGGGCTTGGTATGCGGATCTTCTGGAGTTACTGTTGGAAGATCCGAGGCCTCTTCCTCTTCGAGAGGACCTTCTGCAGCAGGGCCATTCGCTTATCAAGACTTAACATGGCTACGTTTGACGGCATGGAGGTTGAACGCCAGATCTTAGCTCGGAAGGGCATTCCAAATATATTCCTACCCTGATACAGGCTAGGAAAGGAGTAACGTCTAAAGATTACCATCGGATTTGGAAAAAGTACGTGTCTTGGTGTGAATCCAAGAAGTTTCCTACGGTGGAGTTTCAACAGGGGCGGTTTCTCCTCTCTGCAAGCAGGTGTGGATGTGGGCCTGACGTTGGGCTCCATAAAAGTCCAGATTTCGGCCTTGTCCGTTTTCTTCCAGAAACAATTGGCTGCCCTCCCTGAGGTTCAGACTTTCTTGAAAGGGGTTCTGCACATCCAGCCTCCCTTTGTGCCTCCTACGGCATTTTGGGATCTTAATGTGGTGCTGCAGTTCCTGCAGTCAGATTGGCTCAAACCTTTACAGGAGGTTGATGTTAAGTTCCTTACTTGGAAGGCGGTCACACTATTGGCATTAGCATCTGCTAGATGTGCTGTCAGCAATCTTCATTCCGGGAGTAGACAACTGGGAAGCGGACTTCCTCAGCAGACACGGTCTCCATCCAGGAGAGTGGGGACTCCATCTGGAGGTGGTCACGGAGGTAACAGATCTTTGGGGTGTACCTCAAATAGACATGATAGCCTCTCGTCTCAACAAGAAGCTTCAGAGGTATTGTTCCAGGTCGAGAGACCCGCAAGCCATGGCGGTGGACGCCCTAGTGACTCCATGGGTGTTCCAGTCGGTGTACGTGTTTCCTCCACTTCCACTCATTCCAAGAGTTCTAAAACTCATAAGGAGAACAAGAGTTCAGGCGATCCTCATTGCTCCGGACTGGCCAAGAAGGGCTTGGTACGCGGATCTCCTGGATCTACTGCTAGAAGAGCTGAGGCCTCTTCCTCTTTGGTATATTAGCTCAGAAGGGAATTCCAAACAAGGTTATTCCTACCCTGATACAGGCTAGGAAAGGAGTAACGTCTAAACACTACCATCGTATTTGGGAAAAATATGTATCTTGGTGTGAGTCCAAGAAGTTTCCTACGGTGGAGTTTCAACTGGGATGGTTTCTCCTCTTCCTGCAAGCAGGTGTGGATATGGGCCTGAGGTTGGGATCCGTAAAGGTCCAGATTTCGTCCCTATCCATTTTCTTCCAGAAACAGTTGGCTTCCCTCCCAGAGATTCAGACCTTTTTGAAAGGGGTTCTGCACATCCAGCCTCCCTTTGTGCCGCCTACGGCACCATGAGATCTTAACGTGGTGCTGCAGTTTCTCCAATCGGATTGGTTTGAGCCTCTACAGGAGGTTGAGGTCAAGTTTCTCACATGGAAGGCTGTCACTTTGTTGGCCTTAGCTTCTGCTAGACGTGTGTCAGAGCTTAGGGCTTTGTATTGTAGGAGCCCATACTTGATCTTCCATGAAGATAGAGCTGAGCTCTGGACACGTCAGCAGTTCCTTCCGAAGGTTGTGTCGGCATTTCATATCAACCAACCTATTGTGGTGCCAGTTGCTACTGACTCCTCAATTTCATCAAAGTTCTTGGATGTTGTAAGGGCTCTGTAAATCTATGTGAAGAGGACTACTCGTCACAGAAAATCGGACTCGCTGTTTGTCCTGTATGATCCCAAGAAACTTTGGTGTCCTGCTTCTAAGCAGATGATCTATAGCTGGATCAGGTTCACTATCCAGCATGCATATTCTACCGCAGGATTGCCATGTCCTATGTCTGTTAAGGCCCACTCTACTCGTAAGGTGGGTTCTTCCTGGGCGGCTGCCCGGGGTGTCTCGGCTTTACAGCTTTGCCGAGCGGCTACTTGGTCGGGGTCGAACGCGTTTGCAAAGTTCTACTAGTTTGATACCTTGGCCGCTGGGGACCTGAAGTTTGGTCAATCAGTTCTGCAGGAACATCCGCACTCTCCCTCCCATTCTGGGAGCTTTGGTACATCCCCATGGTACTAATGTGGACCCCAGCATCCTCTAGGACGTAAGAGAAAATAGGATTTTAATTACCTACCGGTAAATCCTTTTCTCGTAGTCCGTAGAGCAGGCATGGGGAACCTTCGGCCCTCCAGCTGTTGCTGAACTACACATCCCAGCATGCCCTGCAACAGTTTTAGCATGGCCAAATAGCAAAACTGTAGCAGGGCATGCTGGTATGTGTAGTTCAACAACAGCTGGAGGGCCAAAGGTTCCCCATCCCTGCCGTAGAGGATGCCCGGCAGCCGCCCAGCGTTTCGTGATCCTGCAGTGGTTGCTTAGTTCTTGGTTTAGTACTGTTTTGTTACTTGGTTAAGTAATATTGTTCAAACGTTGCTAATGTTTCAAGCTATTTAGCTTGGTTTGCCTTGTATGTGTGAGCTGGTGTGAATCTCGCCACTATCTGTGTAAAATCCTTTTCTTGAAGTTGTCAGTCTCCTCTGGTACAGTTTCTAGACTGAGTCTGGTAGGAGGGGCATAGAGGGAGGAGCCAGCCCACATTCTCAAAGTACAAGTGGCTCCTAGTGGACCCATCTATACCCCATGGTACTAATCTGGACACCAGCATCCTCTATGGACTGCGAGAAAAGGATTTACCGGTAAACTGTGTGTTTCAGTCATCTCATACCACTTAAATCCTCTTTTCTTGCTCTGCAATTGCGGTCACATATCTTAGGGGGGTTTTGTCAGGTATTGTGTTTGTCTGGCTATATTGTAGTGATACACCCTAAGGCTACATTCCCAATAATGTCTGCTACACAGGGCGGGAAATCCGCAGACGCTCCTGCATCATGCAGTGCTGGCGCCACGGCTTCACCTGATGAAGTTATTTCTGCTGAGGGTTCAGGTACTGGGTGTTCTGCACCCCCTAGTCAGACCGCAGCACCTGTGGCAGATCCACCTTGGGCTGCATTTTCAAATATGCTGACTACGCTTGTTACAAGACTTACGCCCCCTGTGGGACCTCCTATGCCATTACAGCCACATATTGTCTCTGTAGTTAATCCACTATGAGCGGATACTCTGTCAACCCAGTTACAGCAATTAAATCAGCCCTTGGTTAAACAAAAAGCTAACCCTCGCCCTACTGGGACCAAAGGGTAATCTAAGCGGCCCATTTCTTCCTCACAATCCACTAATATTTCGGATGATTCTTCCAATTCGGATGGGGAATATACTGATCCATCAGATGCTGATACTGCTGCTTCTGATGAAGATTCCTCAACACAGGTTGATGTTCCTGACCTAGTGGAGGCTATCAAGCTGATTTTTCAGATTGATGATGAGATTGACCCTCCTGATACGTCTAAGAAACCTGATAAGTTCAAACATCAGAAGATTACTAAATTAGTTTTACCACATTCTGACCATTTAATTGACATACGTTAGGAATCCTGGTCTTCTCCAGGAAAGAAATTTTCCCTGTCTAAAAAGATGCTAGCTCGTTATCCTATCTCTGCAGAGTTGAGCAACAAGTGGGAAACTCCGCCGCCAGGGGACTCACATGTAGCCCGTCTTGTGGTGTCATCTACTCTGCCTGTCACCACCATCACCTCTTTGAAGGAACCGACGGATAAGCATGTGGAGGGTTGCTTGAAGTCTATTTACACTCTTACAGGTGCTGTACATAGACCCACTATGGCAGCCTCTTGGGCTGCAAAAGGCATTGAAGCATGGGTTCAAGCAATTGAGGAAGAGCTACCTCTGAATTTTTCTGACACTGCCAGATAATATTTGTCGTATATTACCACACCCTCCCACTATATTTAGGAGGCAGCCTCTGATGCAGGTGTTATGGCGGCCAAGGCATCTACTACGTCTATCTTGGCTCGCCGGATTCTGTGGTTACGGTCCTGGTCGTTTGACCTGGACTCTAAGAAGACCTTGGAGGTACTCCCTTTTAAGGAAGATATACTATTTGGAGATGATCTGAACAAGCTTGTGACCGGCTTGGTGTCGGCCAAGACTGCGTTTCTCCCAAGTACTAATCCTTCGGTTCCGAAGGCTAAGAGTACTACTTTTCGTTCCTTTCGACCTCCAGGTAAAGCAAAGGGTTCAGGCGTACCCGAGACAGGCTTGCACTTCCAAGTCCTCTAAGCCCAAACCTAAACGTTCTTGGGCCGCCTGTCAGCCTGCTCCCAAACCGGACAAGCGTGCTGCATGACGAGGCGGGCCTTCCCCTGGGGGACCCCCCGGGGTGGGAGGCCAACCTCTGCAGTTCGCCCAGGTATGGTTAAAGACCACTTTCGACACCTGAGTGCAGGAAGTGGTCTCTCACGGGTACGCAATCTCTTTCAAGAGATGTACCCCTTGCCAGTTTTGCTCAATGGTTATCCCTTCGGATCCGTTAAAAGCACAAACTCTACATTTGGTTGTCCAGTCCCTCCTGGATACAGGATTGATAGTGCCAGTGCCTCTGTCTCAGAGTCAGGGGATACTATTCGATGCTGTTTCTAGTTCCGAAGCCGAATGGATCCTCCCGGCCTATACTCCACCTCAAATCTTTGAACAAATTTGTGAGGGTGTCCAAATTCCGTATGGAAACTCTGCGCTCTATTGTACTGGCTTTGGAGCTCAGGACTATATGGGATCCCTGGATGTACAGGATGCTTACCTACACATATCTATTGCCATGTCGCATCAGCAATATCTACGGTTTGCTATTGGCAACCTTCATTATCAGTTCCAAGCCTTGCCTTTCGGACTAACCACGTCTCCTCGGATCTTCACCAAGGTCATGGCGGTCATGACAGCCCTTCTCCGCAGTCAGGGTATCAGGATCCTGCCGTATCTGATCGACTAGTTGATCCTGGCAAACTCCCCAGAGGTTCTCTTCCGTCATCTGGAACTGACTGTCCAATTCCTACAAGCCCACGGATGGCTCATCAACTGGAAGAAATCCTCACTGGTCCCTGCTCAGAGCATGGTGCACCTGGGGGCATTACTGGACACACACAACCAACATTTGTTCTTGTCTCCAGAGGAGGTCCTGAAACTTCAGGACAGAATCAGATGCTTCCTTTCTTGCCAAAGAGTGTCGATACACTCGGCGATGCAAGTACTAGGCCTCATGGTGTCGGCTTTCGACATGGTAGAGTACGCTCAATTTCATTCCTGCCCTCTGCAGAGGTTAATCCTTTCCAAGTAGGATGGCCTGCCTCACCGAATCAGGTCTCAAATTATCTCCTTGACTCCGGAGGTTCGTCTGTCACTGAGTTGGTGGCTACAGGACCAACAACTGAGCAGGGGTCGTCCCTTCTGGATCTCCAACTGGGTCCTCCTAACGATGGATGCCAGTCTGCAGGGTTGGGGCGTGGTGTTGGAGCAACACTCTCTCCAGGGTCGGTGGAGCAGGGAGGAATCTCTCCTCCTGATAAACATTCTGGAATTGTGGGCAGTGTTCAATGTGTTGACACTGGCCCTGCCTTTCGTACAGACCAGGCCTATTCAAGTACAATCAGACAATGCCACAATGGTGGCGTTCATAAATCATCAAGGCAGCACTCGAAGCCGCATGGCAATGATGGAAGTGTAAAAAATTCTTTGATGAGCGGAACGCCATCTGCCAGCAATATCGTCAGTGTTCATTCCGGGGGTCCTCAACTGGGGAGCGGACTTCCTCAGTCGTCAGGACGTACACGCCGGGGAGTCTTCATCCGGAAGTCTTCCAACTCCTTGTGGACAAGTGGGGTCTACCAGAAGTAGACCTGATGGCGTCTCGACACAATCACAAGGTTCCGGTCTTCGGAGCAAGGACAAGGGATCCTCATGCAGCATTCGTGGATGCACTGGCAATTCCATAGAACTTTCGGCTGCCATGCGTGTTCCCTCCAGTGTCACTCCTGCCCAGGGTACTACGGAAGTTCAAGCAAGAAGGAGGAGTACTGCTTCTAGTCGCTCCAGCGTGGCCCAGATGGCACTGGTTCTCAGACCTGCAGGGTCTCTCGATTGAGCGTCCTCTTCTACTTCCTAAACGCCCAGCGTGGCTCTTGAAGATTCACTCCTGAGGGCCAAAGGATTTTCTGAGGTGGTTATTCAAACTATGTTGAAGGCCCGCAAACTGGCTTCTGCACGGATTTATTATAGGGTCTGGAATTCTTACTTCACCTGGTGTACTGCTAAGAATTACGATGCATACAAGTCTAGTACTTCCAGACTTCTGGCTTTTTTGCAACAAGGCCTGGATTTAGGACTTCGTCTGGCCTCCCTCAAGGTTCACATTTCTGCTTTGTCAGTGTGGTTTCAGTGAAAAATTGTATCCATTCCTGATGTTCATACATTCACTCAGGGCGTACTACGGATTCAGCGTCCCTATGTCCCTCCTGTGGCTCCATGGGAACTGTCTGATGTCCTTAATGCCCTTCAAGAGTCTCCGTTTGAACCTCTTGAGTTTAAAGTAATTTTTCTGTTGGCTATTGCCTCTGCTAGGTGGGTGTCAGACTTAGGCGCTTTGTCCTGTCGTCCAACCGTGACAGGGCAGTTCTTAGAACTCACCCTGGTTATCAACCTAAGGTGGTGTCATCTTTCCACCTTAACCAAAAGATTTTGGTTCTGGCCTGGTTTGTCTTTCAAAGAGCGGTCTTTGGATGTGGTACAGGCTCTCGGTATATATGTAGAAAGGACTGCCTCTATCAGGAGATCAGATTCTCTTTTTGTACTTTTTGGTTTTCACAAACATGGCTGGCCTGTGACTAAGCAGACCTTGGCCAGATGGATTAGAATGGTGATTGTACAAGCTTATGCACAGGCTGGACTCCCAGCTCCTGCTGCTATCAAGGCCCATTCTACTCAGTCTGTTGGACCTTCTTGGGTGGCCCGCCGTGGCGCGTCCGCTGACCAATTGTGCTAGGAGGCTACCTGGTCCTCAGTGAACATGTTCATCAGGTTCTATGCCTTTGATACTTCCGCCTCCCAGGATGCTTCCTTTGGACGTCAGGTTCTTGTGCCCGCTACAGTGTGTCCCCTCCCATAAGGAACTGCTTTAGGACATCCTCAATGTTATTCCCTGTGGAATACCAGTGTACCCCGCTGCAGAAATGGAGATTTATGGTAAGACTTACCATTGTTAAATCTCTTTCTGCGAGGTACACTGGTTGTTGTGAGAATGTGGTGCTATGTGACTAACATCTACCATCTCTCTTACCTGCTACTGCATTGAACTGGATAACAAAACCGAGCTCCAGTGCCTGGAGGCGGGGCTATAGAGGAGGCGGTGCAGTGCATCCTGGGAACAGTGAAAGCTTTAGCCTGTTGGTGCCTCTAATCAAGATCCAACTCTACACCCAATGTTATTCCCTGTGGAATCCAGTGTACCTCGCAGAAAGAGATTTAACAATGGTAAGTCTGCCATAAAGCTCCTTTTCTAAAGTGGTCTCAGGCAGAGGCATCCCTGTCACTGGTGACACGCAGAAAAGAGGGAGGGGGGTAATGCAGTGCGCGTTGCAAAGTTGTGCAATGGCAAAAAGGAGGTGTGGCCTCATGACCTGAACCTCCGTTTTTGTCGCTCTAATTGGCCCGGGGGTTGTGGGTTGCACCCAGGGACCAGTGTGTGTGCGGAGCTGGCTCCTGCACAGTGACAGGAGCTGGGTGCTGCACGTGATGTAATAGTGCAGCACCCGACTCCTGTCACTGAAGAGGAGCCACCACTTTAATGACACCTGGGTGCGGGCTGCATTTTCGTTGTGACGCCACTGGTCTCAGGAACACCTTATAATAGGCATCTATGGCACCAGTCTTCAGTTGACAGTACTATGCAAACTGCTTCCATCAACATTTTCTGTATTTGCTGTTTCATTGGAAGGGGATTTGTTTCTTATTTTCTCACTGCATGAGCGAATGAGGCAAACGTCATAACACAGAGGTTCCCGAACTCTGTCCTCAAGGCAACCCAACAGTCCAGGTTTTAGGTATATCCATGCTTAAGTTTACTAAGGTGATGTCGCCCATAGCAACCATTTAGATTCTATTATCTTCTAGAAGCAGCTGGATAAATGTTAAGTATAATATGGTTGCTACAGGCAACATCACCAGTTCGAAAAAAAACTCCAAAAAAACTCCCACCTTAGTAAATTTACCCCTCTGTTATATATAGATAGATTGAGATATATAATAAGATTTTACTTACCGATAAATCTATTTCTCGTAGTCCGTAGTGGATGCTGGGGACTCCGTCAGGACCATGGGGGAATAGCGGCTCCGCAGGAGACAGGGCACAAAAAGTAAGCTTTTAGGATCACATGGTGTGTACTGGCTCCTCCCCCTATGACCCTCCTCCAAGCCTCAGTTAGGTACTGTGCCCGGACGAGCGTACACAATAAGGAAGGATCTTGAATCCCGGGTAAGACTCATACCAGCCACACCAATCACACCGTACAACCTGTGATTTGAACCCAGTTAACAGTATGATAACAACGAAGGAGCCTCTGAAAAGATGGCCCACAACAATAACAACCCGATTTTTGTAACAATAATTATGTACAAGTAATGCAGACAATCCGCACTTGGGATGGGCGCCCAGCATCCACTACGGACTACGAGAAATAGATTTATCGGTAAGTAAAATCTTATTTTCTCTAACGTCCTAGTGGATGCTGGGGACTCCGTCAGGACCATGGGGATTATACCAAAGCTCCCAAACGGGCGGGAGAGTGCGGATGACTCTGCAGCACCGAATGAGAGAAACTCCAGGTCCTCCTCAGCCAGGGTATCAAATTTGTAGAATTTTACAAACGTGTTCCCCCCTGACCACGTAGCTGCTCGGCAAAGTTGTAAAGCCGAGACCCCTCGGGCAGCCGCCCAAGATGAGCCCACCTTCCTTGTGGAATGGGCATTTACAGATTTTGGCTGTGGCAGGCCTGCCACAGAATGTGCAAGCTGAATTGTACTACAAATCCAACGAGCAATAGTCTGCTTAGAAGCAGGAGCACCCAGCTTTTTGGGTGCATACAATATAAACAGCAAGTCAGACTTTCTGACTCCAGCCGTCCTGGAATTATATATATATATATATATATATATATATTTTCAGGGCCCTGACAACGTCTAGCAACTTGGAGTCCTCCAAGTCCCTAGTAGCCGCAGGCACCACAATAGGTTGTTTCAGGTGAAACGCTGACACCACCTTAGGAAGAAACTGGGGACAAGTCCGCAGTTCTGCCCTGTCCGAATGTAAAATTAAATATGGGCTTTTGTAAGACAAAGCCGCCAATTCTGACAATCGCCTGGCCGAGGCCAGGGCCAACAGCATGGTCACTTTCCATGTGAGATATTTCAAATCCACAGATTTGAGCGGTTCAAACCAATATGATTTGAGGAATCCCAACACTACGTTGAGATCCCACGGTGCCACTGGAGGCACAAAAGGGGCTGTATATGCAATACTCCCTTGACAAACTTCTGGACTTCAGGAACCGAAGCCAATTCTTTCTGGAAGAAAATCTACAGGGCCGAAACTTGAACCTTAATGGACCCCAATTTGAGGCTCATAGACACTCCTGTTTGCAGGAAGTGCAGAAATCGACCTAGTTGAAATTTCTTCGTGGGGCCTTCCTGGCCTCACCCACGCAACATATTTTCACCACATGTGGTGATAACGTTGTGCGGTCACCTCCTTCCTGGCTTTGACCAGGGTAGGTATGACCTCTTCCGAAATGCCTTTTCCCTTAGGATCCGGCGTTCAACCGCCATGCCGTCAAACGCAGCCGCGGTAAGTCTTGGAACAGACATGGTACTTGCTGAAGCAAGTCCCTTCTTAGCTCCCGAGGCCATTAGTCCTCTGTGAGCATCTCTTGAAGTTCCGGGTACCAAGTCCCTCTTGGCCAATCCGGAGCCACGAGTATAGTTCTTACTCCTCTACGTCTTATAATTCTCAATACCTTGGTTATGAGAAGCAGAGGAGGGAACACATACACCGACTGTTACACCCACGGTGTTACCAGGACGTCCACAGCTATCGCCTGAAGGTCTCGTGACCTGGCGCAATACCTGTCCCGTTTTTTGTTCGGGCGGGACGCCATCATGTCCACCTTTGGTCTTTCCCAACGGTTCACAATCATGCGGAAAACTTCCCGATGAAGTTCCCACTCTCCCGGGTGGAGGTCGTGCCTGCTGAGGAAGTCTGCTTCCCAGTCGTCCACTCCCGGAATGAACACTGCTGACAGTGCTATCACATGATTTTCCGCCTAGCGAAAAATCCTTGCAGTTTTGCCACTGCCCTCCTGCTTCTTGTGCCGCCCTTTCTGTTTACGTGGGCGACTGCCGTGATGTTATCCCACTGGATCAATACCGGCTGACCTTGAAGCAGAGGTCTTGCTAAGCTTAGAGCATTATAAATTTGCTCTTAGCTCCAGTATATTTATGTGGAGAGAATTCTCCAGACTTGATCACACTCCCTGGAAATTTTTTCCCTGTGTGACTGCTCCCCAGCCTCTCAGGCTGGCCTCCGTGGTCACCAGCATCCAATCCTGAATGCCGAATCTGCGGCCCTCTAGAAGATGAGCACTCTGTAATCACCACAGGAGAGACACCCTTGTCCTTGGATATAGGGTTATCCGCTGATGCATCTGAAGATGCGATCCGGACCATTTGTCCAACAGATCCCACTGAAGAGTTCTTGCGTGAAATCTGCCGAATGGAATCGCTTCGTAATAAGCCACCATTTTTACCAGGACTCTTGTGCAATGATGCACTGACACTTTTCCTGGTTTTAGGAGGATCCCGATTAGCTCAGATAACTCCCTGGCTTTCTCCTCTGGGAGAAACACCTTTTTCTGGACTGTGTCCAGAATCATCCCTAGGACCAGCAGACGTGTCGTCGGAACAACTGCGGTTTTGGAATATTTAGAATCCACCCGTGCTGTCGTAGAACTACTTGAGATAGTGCTACTCCGACCTCCAACTGTTCTCTGGACCTTGTTCTTATCAGGAGGTCGTCCATTTTCTTTGAAGACGAATCCTCATTTCGGTCATTACCTTGGTAAGGACCCGGGGTGCCTTGGACAATCCAACGGCATCGTCTGAAACTGATAGTGACAGTTCTGTACCACGAACCTGAGGTACCCTTGGTGAGAAAGGCAAATTTTGGGACATGGAGGTAAGCATCCCTGATGTCCCGGGACACCATATAGTCCCCTTCTTCCCGGTTCGCTATCACTGCTCTGAGTGACTGCATCTGGATTTGAACCTTTGTAAGTGTTCAAATATTTCAGATTTAGAATAGGTCTCACCTAGCCTTCTGGCTTCAGTACCACCATATAGTGTGGAATAATACCCCTTTCCTTGTTGTAGGAGGGGTAATTTTATTATCACCTGCTGGGAATACAGCTTGTGAATTGTTTTCAATACTGCCTCCCTGTCGGAGGGAGACATTGGTACAGCAGACTACAGGAACCTGCGAGGGGGAAACGTCTCGACATTCCAATCTGTACCCCTTGGATACTACTTGTAGGATCCAGGGGTCCTGTACGGTCCCAGCGTCATGCTGAGAACTTGGTAGAAGCGGTGGAGGGCTTCTGTTCCTGGGAATGGGCTGCCTGCTGCAGTCTTCTTCCCTTTCCTCTATCCCTGGGCAGATATGACTCTTATAGGGACGAAAGGACTGAGGCTGAAAAGACGGTGTCTTTTTCTGCAGAGATGTGACTTAGGGTAAAAAACGGTGGATTTTCCAGCAGTTGCCGTGGCCACCAGGTCCCATGGACCGACCCCAAATAATTCCTCCCCTTTATACGGCAATACATCTTTGTGCCGTTTGGAATCTGCATCACCTGACCACTGTCGTGTCCATAAACATCTTCTTGCAGATATGGACATCGCATTTACTCTTGATGCCAGAGTGCAAATATCCCTCTGCGCATCTCGCATATATAGAAATGCATCCTTTAAATGCTCTTATAGTCAATAAAATACTGTCCCTGTCAAGGGTATCAATATTTTTAGTCAGGGAATCCGACCAAGCCACCTCAGCTCTGCACATCCAGGCTGAGGCGATCGCTGGTCGCAGTATAACACCAGCATGTGTGTGTATACTTTTTAGGATATTTTCCAGCCTCCTATCAGCTGGCTCCTTAAGTACGGCCCTATCTGTAGATGGTACCGCCACTTGTTCTGATAAGCATGTGAGCGCCTTATCCACCCTAAGGGGTGTTTCCCAACGCGCCCTAACTTCTGGCGGGAAAGGGTATACCGCCAATAATTTTCTATCGGGGGAAACCCACGCATCTCACACACTTCATTTAATTTATCTGATTCAGGAAAAACTACAGGTAGTTTTTTCACATCCCACATAATACCCTTTTTTGTGGTACTTGTAGTATCAGAAATATGTAACACCTCCTTCATTGCCCTTAACGTGTGGCCCTAAAGGAAAATACGTTTGTTTCTTCACCGTCGACACTGAAATCAGTGTCCGTGTCTGGGTCTGTGTCGACCGACTGAGGTAAATGGGCGTTTTACAGCCCCTGACGGTGTTTGAGACGCCTGGACAGGTACTAATTTGTTCGCCGGCCGTCTCATGTCGTCAACCGGCTTGCAGCGTGTTGACATTATCACGTAATTCCATAATTAAGCCATCCATTCCGGTGTCGACTCCCTAGAGAGTGACATCACCATTACAAGCAATTTGCTCCGCCTCCTCACCAACATTTTCCTCATACATGTCGACACACACGTACCGACATACAGCACACACATAGGGAATGCTCTGATAGAGGACAGGACCCACTAGCCCTTTGGGGAGACAGAGGGAGAGTTTGCCAGCACACACCAAAACGCTATAATTATACAGGGACAACCTTTATATAAGTGTTCCTCCCTTATAGCATTTTAATATATATTCATATCGCCAAATCAGTGCCCCCCCTCTCTGTTTTAACCCTGTTTCTGTAGTGCAGTGCAGGGGAGAGCATGGGAGCCTTCCCACCAGCATTTCTGTGAGGGAAAATGGCGCTGTGTGCTGAGGAGAATAGGCCCCGCCCCCTTTTCGGCGGGCTTCTTCTCCGGAGTCTGTGATATCTGGCAGGGGTTAAATACATCCATATAGCCTCAAGGGCTATATGTGATGTATTTTTCGCCATACAGGTATTATACATTGCTGCCCAGGGCGCCCCCCCCCCCGCGCCCTGCACCCTCCGTGACCGCTGTGTGAAGTGTGCTGACAACAATGGCGCACAGCTGCAGTGCTGTGCGCTACCTGATGAAGACTGAAAGTCTTCTGCCGCCTGGTTCTGGACCTCTTCAATCTTCAGCATCTGCAAGGGGGGTCGGCGGCGCGGCTCCGGGACGAACCCCAGGGCGAGACCTGTGTTCCGACTCCCTCTGGAGCTAATGGTGTCCAGTAGCCTAAGAAGCCAATCCATCCTGCACGCAGGTGAGTTCACTTCTCTCCCCTAAGTCCCTCGATGCAGTGAGCCTGTTGCCAGCAGGACTCACTGAAAATAAAGAACCTAAAAACTTTTTCTAAGCAACTCTTTAAGAGAGCCACCTAGATTGCACCCTGCTCGGACGGGCACAAAAACCTAACTGAGGCTTGGAGGAGGGTCATAGGGGGAGGAGCCAGTACACACCATGTGATCCTAAAAGCTTACTTTTTGTGCCCTGTCTCCTGCGGAGCCGCTATTCCCCCATGGTCCTGACGGAGTCCCCAGCATCCACTAGGACGTTAGAGAAATATATATATATATATATATACACATACATACATATACACATACTGTATATAATGAAATTAAGGGGGGGCGCAAAAGCAATAAAGCCATGTTGTTTTATCTTTTGTCTTCAGTTTTAGTTTTTTTGTGGTACAATTACAATTTCTGCCATGCCAGATCTCCCATGGCCCACTCGAGAATAGGTGAGCAAAGATACGTTGCAGCAGCTCATGTAAATTATGTTTATGCATCATCCTTAGTTTCTTTAGTGTGGTGCCGGAAAATATTTGCTTCTGTTTGTCCTCATATTTTATAACTGGCAGCCACAAGCACTGGTTTTGTCTATTACTTTGACCAAAAATAGTTTGAATTGGTCCTGGACCACCAATCCAAGGCACCCCTGCTCGTGTCCTGAGGCACACCGTTTGGGAACCACTGCCCTAGATGTTTCACAAGGTGTGAACAATTACTTATATAAACTAGGAAAAGTGTAAAGAGCATTGATTTATTATGTATTTGTAATGAGTGACACTGTCCTTAAAATATGGACTCTTAATAACTTGGTACAAGTAAAGCAGGCATCCTGGAAAATTTTATATTGATAATGTGGACATTATTATGACATGAAGTTCGGTGAGAAAATGAAAGCCTCCCAAAATACAGCAGAGAAGTTATAGAAACCTAATTCTGGTTACGAGCACCAGGAGTCTGAATTCTAGGACATCTATCCAATTTAAGCTGTATATCTAAAGGCGTAATTATATCTGCTATCCCTGCCGCTTATAAAAATGTTTTTTTTTTTAAACGTCATGGTAGACATGCATTGTACTGTGATTCATTACACAAAATCAGGACTGCTAAAAGGAAACACAAATGAGGCAAGGGACCATTTTTATTTAAGATCTTCTAAGATTACCCTGTTATGTACAATTAGAAGGGAAAAAAAAAAAATCTAACTCATGCTTCTTCTTGTACCATAAATCCATCCCTGGTGAGAAGTTACACCATTATTTAGGAACACAAATGCAATATATTGCAGAGCAGTTAAGAAAAACTTCTTATACATTAACATACATATATATATATATACACACACACACACACACACACACACACACACACATATACCTCCCAACTTTGCAGCTGAAAAGGAGGGACTCTGTTGCGGGTGTTGCCTATTGGAAAGGGTGTGTGGCCTCACTGCAAGTGCCGTGATTGCAAGCCACGCCCCCGTTTACATCATTAGTGGGGTATGAACAGCGCACAGAGAGCTGCTGGTCATGCCCCCTGTCCCTCTCTGCCATGAGCATCTATTCACCGCTGCTCTGCTGAGAGCAGCGAGTGGCAGGGGGGGATCTCCCAACTGCCCCCCACCCGCAGGACACTGTGACCAGCGGGTGGGACAGCAGGACCGTAAAAAACGGGACTGTCCCGCCAAAATCGGGACAGTTGGGAGGTATACAATTTTTTTTATTATTATTATTTATTCATGGGCAGTACGATGGTGTAGTGGTTAGCAATACTGCCTCACAGTACTGAGGTCATGGGTTTAATTCCCACCATGGCCCTGTGTGGAATTTGTATATTCTCCACTGTCTTGCGAGGGTTTCTTCTGGGTACTCCGGTTTCCCCCACAATCCAAAAATATACTGGTAGGTTAATTGGCTCTCTACAAAATTAACCCTGGCGTGAACTGGTGTATGTGTGGTAGGGAATATATTGCAAGCTCCACTGGGGCAGGGACGGATGTGAATGGCCAAATACAAAATAGTCTCTGTAAAGCGCTGCAGAACATGTGTGCTCTATATAAATAACTGGTAATAATAATATATTTTTATATATACAGGTTGAGTATCCCTTATCCAAAATGCTTGGGACCAGACGTATTTTGGATATCGGATTTTTCCTTTTTTTTTAATAATTGCATACCATAATGAGATATCATGGTGATGGGCAGGGCCGGCGCTACCATTAGGCAGCTTTAGGCAGCTGCCTAGAGCGCCGGCCGCTGGAGGGCGGCCACTACTGTCTCCCTACAACCCACAGGACCATTATTTTAATTATATATATATATATATTTTTGCGTGTTACGGAGGGCAGGGGGGATTGGAGATGCAGAAGCCGTCCGCCCCCTCACCAGCAGCAGCCGCCTGCCCCCTCACCAACAGCAGCACCAATCACGGCGGTTATGGAGCTGGGGGCAGTAATAAGAGTAGTGCCTCCCCACCAGTAGGAACAGTGGTGCTTACCCAGCGGTTGGCAGTGGCGTAAGTACCACAGGTGCAGGGGATGCCAGCAGCTATGTGGCCCCGGCTAACTCCATGGCCCGCAGCTCCCCTGCACCCAGTCACACAGAGAACAAGAGACAGGCTGAGGCTGCTCAGGCACACTGTCCACGGCAGTACTAGCAGAGAAGGGGAGAGCCGTAGGGAGGGGGCGTGGCCATATGCAAAGCATTGCCTATTCACTGGCCAGATACTGTACCTGATGCTCCTCTGTAATAGCCGCCGAAGCCCCGCCCACCCGCGGCTCCTGGTGCCCCGCCCCCATTTTGGCTAAAGTTCTCCCATTCACTCTCCAGTAACTGTTGGGAACCCTGGGCACTGAAATTATGAGAAAAGGGCAGCTGCAGGGGCTGAGTGGCCTACAGGAGTACCAGAAATACCAGGAAGAAAAATGCATGGACACAGGGCAGCTGTCACCATCTGTGAGGTGAACTCTGCATGCATCCTACAGGTCAGTGCAACGCCTGGAGCTGCCTCACACACACACGCTTCACCATAGCCTGACACACAAATGCTGCCCCATAGCCTCACACACACACACACGCTGCCCCATAGCCTGACACTCACACGCTGCCCCATAGCCTGACACACACACGCTGCCCCATAGCCTGACACTCACACGCTGCCCCATAGCCTGACACACACACGCTGCCCCATAGCCTGACACACACACGCTGCCCCATAGCCTGACACACACACGCTTCCCCATAGCCTGACACACACACGCTGCCCCATAGCCTGACACACACACGCTGCCCCATAGCCTGACTCACACACACTGCCCCAAAGCCAGACACACACACGCTGCCCCATAGCCTGACACTAACATGCTGCCCCATAGCCTGACACACACACGCTTCCCCATAGCCTGACACACACATGCTGCCCCATAGCCTGACACTAACACGCTGCCCCATAGCCTGACACACACACGCTGCCCCATAGCCTGACACACACACGCTGCCCCATAGCCTGACTCACACACACTGCCCCAAAGCCTGACACACACACGCTGCCCCATAGCCTGACACTAACATGCTGCCCCATAGCCTGACACACACACGCTTCCCCATAGCCTGACACACACACGCTGCCCCATAGCCTGACACACACACGCTGCCCCATAGCCTGACACACACACGCTGCCCCATAGCCTGACACACACACGCTTCCCCATAGCCTGACACACACACGCTTCCCCATAGCCTGACACACACACGCTTCCCCATAGCCTGACACACACACGCTGCCCCATAGCCTGACACACACACGCTGCCCCATAGCCTGACACACACACGCTGCCCCATAGCCTGACTCACACACACTGCCCCAAAGCCTGACACACACACGCTGCCCCATAGCCTGACACTAACATGCTGCCCCATAGCCTGACACTAACACGCTGCCCCATAGCCTGACACACACACGCTGCCCCATAGCCTGACACACACACGCTGCCCCATAGCCTGACACACACACACGCTGCCCCATAGCCTGACTCACACACACTGCCCCAAAGCCTGACACACACACGCTTCCCCATAGCCTGACACACACACACGCTGCCCCATAGCCTGACACACACACGCTGCCCCATAGCCTGACACACACACGCTGCCCCATAGCCTGACTCACACACACTGCCCCAAAGCCTGACACACACACGCTGCCCCATAGCCTGACACTAACATGCTGCCCCATAGCCTGACACACACACGCTGCCCCATAGCCTGACACACACACGCTGCCCCATAGCCTGGCACACACACGCTGCCCCATAGCCTGACTCACACACACTGCCCCATAGCCTGACACTAACATGCTGCCCCATAGCCTGACACACACACGCTTCCCCATAGCCTTACACACACATGCTGCCCCATAGCCTGACACTAACACGCTGCCCCATAGCCTGACACACACACGCTTCCCCATAGCCTGACACACACATGCTGCCCCATAGCCTGACACACACACGCTTCCCCATAGCCTGACACACACACGCTGCCCCATAGCCTGACACACACACGCTGCCCCATAGCCTGACACTCACACGCTGCCCCATAGCCTGACACACACACGCTGCCCCATAGCCTGACACACACACACGCTTCCCCATAGCCTGACACACACACGCTGCCCCATAGCCTGACACACACACGCTGCCCCATAGCCTGACTCACACACACTGCCCCAAAGCCTGACACACACACGCTGCCCCATAGCCTGACACTAACATGCTGCCCCATAGCCTGACACACAGACGCTTCCCCATAGCCTGACACACACATGCTGCCCCATAGCCTGACACTAACACGCTGCCCCATAGCCTGACACACACACGCTTCCCCATAGCCTGACACACACACGCTGCCCCATAGCCTGACACACACACGCTTCCCCATAGCCTGACACACACACGCTGCCCCATAGCCTGACACACACACGCTGCCCCATAGCCTGACACACACACGCTGCCCCATAGCCTGACACACACACGCTTCCCCATAGCCTGACACACACACGCTTCCCCATAGCCTGACACACACACGCTGCCCCATAGCCTGACACACACACGCTGCGCCATAGCCTGACACTCACACGCTGCCCCATAGCCTGACACACACACGCTGCCCCATAGCCTGACACACACACGCTTCCCCATAGCCTGACACACACACGCTTCCCCATAGCCTGACACACACACGCTGCCCCATAGCCTGACACACACACGCTTCCCCATAGCCTGACACAAACACGCTGCCCCATAGCCTGACACACACACGCTGCCCCATAGCCTGACACTCACACGCTGCCCCATAGCCTGACACTCACACGCTGCCCCATAGCCTGACACACACACGCTTCCCCATAGCTTGACACACACACGCTGCCCCATAGCTTGACACACACACGCTGCCCCATAGCCTGACTCACACACGCTGCCCCAAAGCCTGACACACACACGCTGCCCCATAGCCTGACACTAACATGCTGCCCCATAGCCTGACACACACACGCTTCCCCATAGCCTGACACACACATGCTGCCCCATAGCCTGACACTAACACGCTGCCCCATAGCCTGACACACACACGCTTCCCCATAGCCTGACACACACATGCTGCCCCATAGCCTGACACACACACGCTTCCCCATAGCCTGACACTAACACGCTGCCCCATAGCCTGACACACACACGCTGCCCCATAGCCTGACACTAACATGCTGCCCCATAGCCTGACACACACACGCTGCCCCATAGCCTGACACACACATGCTGCCCCATAGCCTGACACACACACACGCTTCCCCATAGCCTGACACACACACGCTGCCCCATAGCCTGACACACACACGCTGGCTAGCCTGACACACACACGCTGCCCCATAGCCTGACACACACACGCTTCCCCATAGCCTGACACACACACGCTTCCCCATAGCCTGACACACACACGCTGCCCCATAGCCTGACACACACATGCTGCCCCATAGCCTGACACACACACGCTTCCCCATTTATTTATTATTTATTTATTAACAGTTTCTTATATAGCGTAGCAAATTCCGTTGCGCTTTACAATTTGAAATAACAATAACAAACTGGGTGATAACAGTCATAGAGGTAGGAAGGCCCTGCGCGCAAGCTTACAATCTATAGGGAAATAGGCATATGTACACAAGGAAAGGTGCTATCTATTGCATAGAATGAACAGACGTGAGGATATGTGTGGACTGTACAGAGTGGATGTAATTTGATAGGAAGGTTTATGAAAGTTATGTAGGCGGTTCAGGAATTTGATACGCTTGCCTAAAGAGGTGAGTTTTGAGGGAACGCTTGAAGGTTTGGAGACTAGAGGAGAGTCTTATTGTGCGTGGTAGGGCATTCCACAGAGTGGGTGCAGCCTGATGAAAGTCCTGCAGTCGTGAGTGGGAGCGAGTAATGAGTGTGGATGAGAGACGCAGGTCTTGTGAAGAGCGAAGAGGTCGGGTTGGGAGATATTTTGTGATAAGCGAAGTGATGTACGTTGGTGTAGTTTGGTTAATGGCCTTGTGTGTGAGTAAAAGTATTTTATATTGAATGCGGTAAAGTACAGGTAACCAATGGAGGGACTGACAGAGTGGATCTGCAGACGATGAACGTCTAGCGAGGAAGATAAGCCTCGCCGCTGCATTCAGAATGGATTGTAGTGGTGAGAGTTTCGTTTTGGGAAGACCAGTTAGGAGACTATTGCAATAATCAATGCGGGAGATGAGAGCGTGGATTAGAGTTTTAACAGTGTCTTGTGTAAGGTATGGTCGTATTTTGGATATGTTTTTTAGATGCATGTAACATGATCTTGAGACAGATTGAATGTGGGGAACAAAGGACAGATCAGAGTCAAGGATGACACCTAGGCAGCGAGCTTGTGGGGTAGGGTAGATAGTCGAGTTTTCAACAGTGATAAGATATCAGGTTGGTACCTACTATTGGCCGGTGGAAATATAATTAACTCTGTCTTTGAAATATTAAGTTTGAGGTGGCGAGATGTCATCCAGGATGAGATGGCAGAAAGGCATTCAGTGACACGGTCCAGTACAGATAAGGACAAGTCAGGGGAGGATAGGTAGATTTGAGTATCATCTGCGTACAGATGATACTGAAAACCAAAATAGCTGATTAGTTTACCAAGAGATGAGGTATAGATAGAGAAAAGCAGAGGACCCAAGACTGAGCCTTGCGGTACTCCAACTGAAAGAGGTAGCGAAGAGGAGGTAGATTCAGAGAAGCGAACACTGAAGGAGCGATTAGATAGGTATGATAGGAACCAAGAAAGGGCTGTGTCTTTAAGACCTAGGGATTGTAGTGTCTGTATGAGAAGAGAGTGGTCTACAGTGTCAAATGCAGCAGATAGGTCTAGAAGAATAAGTAGTGAGTAGTGGCCTTTAGACTTCGTAGTGACCAAATCATTAACCACTTTAGTCAGTGCCGTCTCTGTGGAATGTTGGGAACGGAAGCCTGACTGAAGTGGGTCCAACAAAGTGTATGAGTTAAGAAAGTGTGTGAGTCGAGTGTAGGCAAGTCTCTCAAGTAGCTTAGAGAGACAAGGGAGCTGAGAGATAGGGCGGTAGTTTGAGAGAGCATTAGGGTCAGAATTTTGTTTTTTTTAAATGGGAGTAATCACTGCATGCTTGAAGAGTGAAGGAAAAATACCAGTAGAGAGAGAGAGAATACAGATGTTAGTTAAGGTAGGGATGAGCACCAGAGACAGAGCTTTACTTATTTGTGAGGGTAAAGGATCAAGAGGAGAGGTAGTAGAGAAGCAGGATGAGAAGAGTGATGATACTTCATCTTCACTTGTGGGATCAAATGAAGAAAGAGTGCCAGAGGGTTCAGGTAAAGAACGGAGCAGGTCACTGGCTGCCGAAGAGCATACCATTTCATCTCGGATCTTAGCAATCTTCTCCTTGAAGTAGGAAGCAAGATCCTGTGCCTTGATAGTGGCTGGTGGGGTAGGTGCGGGAGGATTCAGAAGTGATTTAAATGTATTAAAGAGTCGTTTGGGGTTAGAGGCTTGAGCAGAGATAAGAGTTTGGAAATATGTTTGTTTGGCAGTGTCCAGGGCATTTTTATAAGAATGGTAGACTGTCTAATATGTGAGGAAGTCACTTGAAATACGAGATTTACGCCACTGACGTTCAAGTTTTCGTGTGAGTTTTTGTAGTTGTCTTGTTAATTTGGAGTGCCATGGTTGACATCCAGGCCTACGTGGAGTGTGATGGGTAGCTGGAGCCACTTCATCAAGGGCTAGTTCTAGAGTCTCATTAAGGTGTGATACAGCCATCTCAGGAGAGGTGAATGCAGAAATAGGTGAAAGCAGTTGTTGGAGTGAAGTGGAAAGTTCTTGAAGATTAATTGTGTTAATATTTCTGCGAGTTTGAGGAAGATTGGAGAACTTCCGCAACACAGGGTTTGAATTAACAGAGGAAAGCATGCAGGTGATAAGGTTGTGATCTGAGAGGGGGAAAGGAGTGTTAGTGAGTTCAGCAATGGAGCATAGTCTGGTGAATACTAGATCAAGGCAGTGGCCCGCCTGATGAGTAGAGGAGTCAGTCCATTGGGAGAGGCCAAGAGAGGAGGTTAGAGAGAGTAGTTTGGAGGCATGCGCAGCAGATTTTGGACAATCAATAGCAATATTGAAATCACCCATGATAATGGTGGAGATGTCAGAGGATAGGAAGTGAGGGAGCCAGGCAGAAAAATCTTCCAAAAATTGTTTTGGATGCCCAGGTGGGCGGTAGATAGCTGCAACACGCAGAGAGAAAGGAGAGTAAACCCTAATGGAATGTACTTCAAATGATGTAAATGTGAGTGATGGAACCTGTGGTAGAACAGTATATGCCAAAGATTGGGAAAGTAAAAGTCCAACTCCTCCTCCTTTATGGTTATCGGGTCTGGAGGTGTGTGTAAAGTGGAGACCACCATGTGCCAGTGCTGCAGGGGAGGCTGTGTCAGATTGTGTGAGCCAGGTTTCTGTTATAGCCAGCAGATTGATGTTGTTAGATATGAAAAGGTCATGAATGGATGTTAATTTGTTACAAACAGAGCGTGCATTCCATAAGGCACATTTTAGTGATCTGGAGGGTGATGGAAGACATGTGATGTTTATGAGGTTAGCTGGATTTCTATGTTGCTGTGAATCAGGTGAATGTGAGTGATGCAAGTGGCTGGGTCCTGGATTTGGTGAAATGTCACCAGCTATCAGAAGCAGAAGAGAGAGATAGCCTGACACACACACGCTGCCCCATAGCCTGACACACACACGCTGCCCCATAGCCTGACACACACACGCTGCCCCATAGCCTGACACACACACGCTGCCCCATAGCCTGACACACACACGCTGCCCCATAGCCTGACACACACACGCTGCCCCATAGCCTGACACACACACGCTGCCCCATAGCCTGACACACACACGCTGCCCCATAGCCTGACACACACACGCTGCCCCATAGCCTGACTCACACACGCTGCCCCAAAGCCTGACACACACACGCTGCCCCATAGCCTGACACTAACATGCTGCCCCATAGCCTGACACACACACGCTTCCCCATAGCCTGACACACACATGCTGCCCCATAGCCTGACACACACACGCTTCCCCATAGCCTGACACACACACGCTTCCCCATAGCCTGACACACACATGCTGCCCCATAGCCTGACACACACACGCTTCCCCATAGCCTCATGTGATAGGTGGGGTCAGATTGTCAGGAGGTGTACAGTATTCAAACCAACAGGACATGGGTCAAAATAACTGAGGTACTAATTGTGAGGGTGATTTAGAGCTGATCGTAGATGTGATAAATTTAGCACATCTACGATCAGAGTCTCAGACATGTGGGGGGACGCCCAGCACAGAGCTAGTCCGACCCGCATGTCTGGCCCTATCCCCCCACAAGGGTGCAAAAGCATTGCACAGCGGCGATGCTTTTGTACCTGCTGAGTAGCTCCCTGCCAGCTGTGCTGGCAAGCAGTTACCCGCCACGTCCCGGGTCACAGCGGCAGTGTGTGACGTATGGATGGAGGCAGTGTATGTATGTATGTATAGAAGCAGTGTGTGGAAGTATATATGTATATATGAATGCGGCAGTGTATGGATGTATGAATGAGGCAGTGTATCTATGTATGTATGATAGAGGCAGTGTGTGTGTATGTATGTATGTATGATAGAGGCAGTGTATGTATGTATGTATGTATGTATGTATGTATGTATGTATGTATAGAAGCAGTGCGTGGAAGTATATATGTATATATGAATGCGGCAGTGTATGGATGTATGAATGAGGCAGTGTATCTATGTATGTATGATAGAGGCAGTGTGTGTGTATGTATGTATGTATGTATGTATGATAGAGGCAGTGTGTGTATGTATGTATGTATGTATGTATAGAAGCAGTGTGTGGACGTATATATGTATGTATGAATGCGGCAGTGTATGGATGTATGAATGAGGCAGTGTATCTATGTATGTATGTATGTATGATAGAGGCAGTGTGTGTATGTATGTATGTATGTATGTATGTATGATAGAGGCAGTGTGTGTGTGTATGTATGTACGTATGATAGAGGCAGTGTATGTATGTATGATAGAGGCAGTGTATGTATGTATGATAGAGGCAGTGTATGTATGTATGATAGAGGCAGTGTATGTATGTATGATAGAGGCAGTGTATGTATGTATGTATGTATGTATGTTTGATAGACGGGGTGTAGTATAAGTGACCGGCGGCCGGATCCCGATCGCCGGCATACTGACAGCTGGGTGAGCGCTAATGAGCCCCTTGCGGGTTCGCTGCACTCCCCACGCTGCGGGCACGGTGGTGCGCTATGCTATTTATTCTCCCTCCTGGGGGGTCGTAGACCCCCAAGAGGAAGAATATGTGTCGGCATGCCGGCGGGTGGGATCCTGGCTGGCAGCATACTGAAGACCACCTGATAGAGGCAGTGTATGGATGTATTTAGAGAGACAGTGGATGCATGTAAGTATGAGAGAGGCAGTGTATGGATGACGTATATATGTATGTATGAGAGAGAGAATGAAATAGAAAGAAATAGGTAGCTGGGTAGGGTGCCAGGATCTGGTAAGGGGGTGCCACTGAGTGTACCTGTCAAATAATTAAGGATGTCTTTGAGAGATGCATCCTTGTCGAACTCATTGCAGTCAGACAGCTGGGAGATGTATAAGACACCGCCGTACATTGGCCCTCATTCCGAGTTGTTCGCTCGGTAAAAATCTTCGCATCGCAGCGATTTTCCGCTTAATGCGCAATGTCCGCACTGCGACTGCGCCAAGTAAATTTGCTATGCAGTTAGGAATTTTACTCACGGCTTTTTCATCGTTCTGGCGATCGTAATGTGATTGACAGGAAATGGGTGTTACTGGGCGGAAACAACCCGTTTTATGGGCGTGTGGGAAAAAACGCTACCGTTTCCGGAAAAAACGCAGGAGTGGCCGGAGAAACGGAGGAGTGTCTGGGCGAACGCTGGGTGTGTTTGTGACGTCAAACCAGGGACGACAAGCACTGAACTGATCGCAGATGCCGAGTAAGTCTGGAGCTACTCAGAAACTGCTACGAGGTGTGTAATCGCAATATTGCGAATACATCGTTCGCATTTTTAAGATGCTAAGATTCACTCCCAGTAGGCGGCGGCTTAGCATGAGCAAATCTGCTAAAATCCGCTTGCGAGCGAACAACTCGGAATGAGGGCCATTGTCTCAAAGCTTCACTTCCTGA
The DNA here is from genome assembly GCF_028390025.1 of Pseudophryne corroboree. Lineage (NCBI taxonomy): Eukaryota > Metazoa > Chordata > Amphibia > Anura > Myobatrachidae > Pseudophryne > Pseudophryne corroboree. The sequence goes on from NC_086448.1 coordinate 294,189,205, forward strand.
GCCAGAAACTAGTACAGTGTTTGTAGTCACCAACTACTGTACCAAGGGTCACAGTGCCAGTAGCTTCCAAATATCCAGAGGCAGAAATGAGCACAGCACGGTACCCGTAATTACCATCCACCCAGTGCCAAGAACGAACATAGTGCCTGTAATCATCAACTACCCAGAATTAGGAACTAACTCAGTACCAGAGCCAGGAGGACCTACACATCCACAACCTGTAGCCATGACATAGCACAGTCACCAGCTACCCAACATCAGGCACTAGCACATAGAGCCTGACTCAGAGGCACACGCAATACACCGCCTCTGCATTTTCACCTTACTGACTGGGGAAGTGGGTAATTGATGGTGTTGGGGGGCAGTAGGCAGACGTTTTGCCTAGGGTACCAAGTAACCTTGCACCGGCCCTGGTGATGGGACCTAAATCTAAGCACAGAATGCATTTATGTTATATATACACCTTATACACGCAGCCTGAAGGTCATTTAATACAATATTTTTAATAACTTTGTGTATTGAACAAAGTTTGTGTACATTAATCATCAAAAACAAAGGTTTCACTATCTCACTCTCATTCAAAAAATTAAAAAGTCCCCCCCCTCCTTTAGCAAACTCCAGCGACATGCAAACTGTCTGTGAAGTCCTGCTCCTTCCTCCCTTCCTGGGTCAGCTGGCTGTCAGCTATTGTCAGTGGCGCAGAGCTCCCAGACGCAGCATCTCACAGCAGGTGCCCTTCCTCCCCACTCACCCCATTGGCCTGCACTAATCATTATAGTTTGTTGATTGAGACTGCTGTCTTCTCCCAGGCATCTAAACAGTGCTGATAACAGGAGGTCCAGGAAGTGGCTGTGTGCTGTGGGCATGGCTACAGTTACATGACAGGCCTGTGGACTAATAGAAAGTGTATAGTGTTGGGAGGGTGGAACCTGTTCTGTGTACACTGTATACAGGAAGAGGAAGCATAAAGGAACTGTGCGTTCCATTTCTTTCTGTCCTGTGTTCCACATGACTTTGCTGCACAGTGAGAGTACACTGCATTCCTGCACCCAGAGACCAGCCACAGGGACCAGCGTGTTGAAGAGGGACCGTCCTACCAGCCAACCAAAGGAACCATCCTGCCAGTCAGTCACAGGAACCAGCCTGTTGCAGAGGGACCAGACAACCGGTAAGAGATCTTACTGCTAAATTCCCTAGGCAGGGTATTACAGGTTGAGTCTCCAATATGTACAATACAATAAAGGGTGTCTGTAATAGGTGCATTTATAGGTTTTAAAACATACCTTGTATTTCATAATATTAAAAATTACATATCACGTCCTATCAGTGAAATACTAAAACTATAGAGAGATGCGTGTAAAAGTACAGAAAGTGTGTATAAAATTACTATACAAAAAAACCTGTGTCTGCTAATTTGTCCTCTATTTGGTTAGTTTCTCATAAATAATACCGTACACATTCTAGGAGGTATCAACTTGGAATTGTCCTCACCGTATAATTAACCACCTACAAGGTGGCCCCGCTGTAGTCTTACAAATGAGTATTAGTTACAGCTGTCTTCAAGTTCCTGTACAGTATTGGTCCTATATATGCATCAAACAGTTTATATATCAGTGGGAGAGATTCAGCGCTACTGCATATGTAGGTTGTTCATAAATAGGCCACTTCGGATACAGCAGATGTCATATCTCACAGTATACTTCTTATTAGGCTCTTTCAAATGTACCCAAAATGGATGGGATAAGCAAATATAGTGAAGTACTGTTTCATAATTGTAAAATTTCACATGACAAAAACAAAAAACATATAAACTCCACACAGATTACATGTATTTCCAGTCCCACTCCCCATAGCAACCCTATCTGGCAAAATGCCGGGTTGGGAAAGGCAGCATCTAGAGTCCAATGCCAGATCCCACCCGGGAAGTGGCCGTTTCCAATTCCCGGGTGGTAGCTGGCATTGGAGATGTAAAAGGGGTAATAGTATGCCACTTGTTACCATTTGTATCAGTGACTGTTGGAATGGGATCGGTAAGAAATACCTACAATCAAAATCCCGACGGTCGAAATCCCGACAGCAATTGACCGACGGTCAAAATCCGGACAAGGTCAAAATCCCGACATGGACAAAATACCGACATTTAAAATACTGACATGTAAAATGCCGACAGGTCAAAATACCAACATGCTTTTTTCGTTGTTTTTGTGTGTATGTAGACATAGGTCGACATGGACACCATATAAGTGTACTGCGTCCCCTCACATGGCTCGCTGCGCTCGGCACACTATTATATTCCCCCTCCAGGTTCACTGGGATGGTAAAGTATGAACAAGTCGGTTTCAATGAAAAAATCATGAAAAACTCATGTTGGCATTTTGACCTGTCGGCATTTTACATGTCGGTATTTTGACCTTGTCAGTACTTTCAATGTTAGGATTTGGATATATATTTTTTGCTATACCCTAATATTAGGGGATTACAACTTTTGATACAGTAGGTATCACAACTGTACGTGACGTGTCATACATTATGATGAACATAGGGAGGGCTTTGGATAGATGTCATATTGGGGAACTTTGATTTGATGTGTTGTAGAAGTGATTATTATACCTAACACCTACTTTGCCTGCTTGGCTGGCAATATATCACTACCAGCTATTAGGGTGTCATTTATAATCAAGGGATCTTAACCACTGATATATAAACTGTTTGATACACATTATAGGACCAATATTATACAGGAACTTGAAGACAGTGGAAACTACTACTTATTTGTGAGACTACAGCGGGGCCACCTTGTACAGTAGGTGGTTAATTGGGAAGCAGTCACTTTCCCGGTGATCAGGATACAGACGACAGAATCCCAACAGCCAAGGAAATGTCAGCAGGCGGAATCCCGAACTCAGGAATCCCGAACCCCCCTAATTCCCACTCAGGGGGTGGTCCACACTATTCCCCAAGGGGGAATATAATTCGCTCGCCACCAGGCCTGGAACTTGGCGAGTGCAGCAAGCCCGCGAGGGACACGCTGCTGTCGCCACTGGGATTCTGGCGTTGGTCTCCTGATCGTCAGGATCCCATACTGAACACGGTTAATATATAATTGTGAGGACAATTCCAAGTTGATACCTCATAGAATGCGTACGGTGTTATTTATGAAAAACTAACCAAGTAGAGGACAAATAAACACAGGTTTTTTGGTATAGTATTTTTATACACACTGTTTCTTTCTGTACTTTTACACGCATCTCTCTATAATTTTCATATTTCACTGACAAGGACGTGATATGTCATTTTTAATATTATTAAATAAAAGATTTGTTTTAAAACCTATAAGTGCACCTATTACAGACAGCTTTTGTGATGTACATTACCTAATCTAAGGTAGCATCCCATTTGATACACATATGTTGTTAACAATTATGAATACAAGGGTACATATATGGTTATACTGTAAGGACTTACTGAAGCCCACTCTATCCATAAGAATATTCTGCAATTATACCTGTGCGATAGGACTCTCTTACATTTCTGAGTCTCCTATATCCAAAATGCTTGGGACCAGTAGTATTTTGGATATTGGATTTTTATATATTTCGGAATACTTGCATACCATAATGAGAGATCTTTGGGATGGGACACAAGTCTAAACACAGAATGCATTTGTTTCATATGAACCTTTTACACATGGGGAGAATGGGGGGTATCCAACTAGCCCCAAAAATATTGCGCTGGCAAAAACAGCGGGGTTTTAGTGATTTTTAAAAAAATATTTTCACTGATTTTTTTCTCCGCACCTATCCTATTGTGATGTGCAAAAACCTCCCGTTTTTATGCAAAAATACATAGAGAAAAGATGAATATGCTGAAGATTGTGTGAATACGATCCAAGATTGTGGCAGTATGCTAAAAAAATGAAATTGGAAACTACATTGACTCCATTTTTACTCTCAATGACAATTTGAAATGTGAGCTACTGCAAAGACCATGGAAGTCTTCGCTTGGATACAAGCTACCATTTTCAACGCATAATAAGAAAGGGAAGGAAGAAAAAAGGTTTCTAAAGCAATCTCATCTGGACAGTTTTCCGTGGTGTATTCCAATGCTAAAAAGGATTCTTCTACAAATATTGTGCCCTATTTGTTACGGCAGCAATGGGGGGCTCCCACAAACATGTTCCTTTTCAGAAGCTTGTAAAAAAGCCCCTGACTGTTTTTGCAAAGCTGCTAGGCAAAGATGGATACCTATGCACTCATGAGAAGCAACATTACCACAGGGATTCTATGCAAGCAGCAAAAGACTTTCTGAAGGCCATTTATGCACCAGAGAGGAATATTATGAACAGGATTAGTTCACAGTGACTACAGCAGATCCAAGAGAACAGACAAAGATTAAAGCCTGTAGTTGAAACCATTATTATTATTAGTATCCTTTATTTATATGGCGCTACAAGGGTTCCGCCGCGCCCAATTACAGAGTACATAAACAAATAATCAAACAGGAAAACAGCAACTTACAGCTGAAGACAATATAGGACAAGTAAAGGGTAAATAAACACAGCTACAGCAGCAGATGACACTGGAATAAGTATCAGGTGGCAGAGGACTGCTGGATTTGGCGCAGTTGAAGATTATTAAAGTAAGAAAAAGGATAAGCACATGAGGGAAGAGGGCCCTGCTCGTGAGAGCTTACATTCTAAAGGGGAGGGGTAGACAGACAGGGGTGACACAGACGGGGTACATAGAGAGCGTGGAACAGAGGGTTCGGATTGAGGGGCAGATTTATTAAGCCTGGTGAAGTGATAAAGTGGAAGGTGATAAAGTGCCAACCAATCAGCTCCTAACTTCCATGTTACAGGCTGGGTTTGTAAAATGACAGGAGCTGACTGGCTGGTGCTTTATCACCTTCCACTTTATCACTTGGCAGACAAAATATTCCTCTGCGAGGGAGTAGGGATGATGGAGAGCAGTTTAAAGAAGCAGACGTAGGACCTCTGATAAATGAAGGACATTTTAGAGAGTTACTACGGTTTAAAATTAACTGTGGGGATATTGCTCTGGCAAATCACCTTGAGAACTCACGTTCAAATGCAATGTATATCAGTAAAACTACACAAAACCAGCTGATTGAATGTTGTGCAGAAGAAATTAGGAGTGTTATTGTGGAGCGTGTGAAGGAGGCAAAATATTACTGTGTGATATTTGACAAGACTACAGATATTTCCCATAGTTCTCAATTGAGTCTCTGCTTGAGTTATGTATACAAGAACCAAAGATATGAAGATTTCATTGTGTTTGAAAATGTTCATGAGGCTTGTTTCAAGGACTCATCACCATCTTTTGAGCCTAAAGTGAGTGGCAACGTTTTGGGGCAGCTAGTGATCAGGCAAATTAAAAAGTTACATTTAGATTTACTGAATTGTGTTGGGATTGGTACCGATGGTTGTTCCCTGATGATCTCAGAGCAGTTAGGTGCTGTTGCAGAGATACGAAATGAGGCTAAATATGCCACTAGATGCCATTGCTTTAATCACATAACAAACGTGTCAATGTCCAAGACTTCAAAGGTTCAGGGTGTACGCAACTGTATCGGCATTATCAAGGAAGTTGTGTGTTTCTTTAATGCTTCAACTAAGTGGAACCATGTTCTTATGAATGTTGTGGATGCATAATTATGTGTGTGCAAAACACGCTGGGTGGAAAGAAGTGAATGCTTGATGTAGTTTCTTGCCCGATTAGAAAGAATTGTTCAGGCTCTTGAATATATATCTCAATGGACAGAACAAGCATCATCTGATAAAGCCCAGATCTTTTTAAGTGCCATACAAAATGTTGAGTTTGTAGTGGCATTGCACTGCCAGCTCTCAATATTTACAATGTGTCTACCACTTAGCAGGCTGTTGCAGAGGAAAACTGTAGATTTGATTGACGCTGCTACCCTTGTCACTGATCTTCTGTCAGCTTTGAATAAACAGCGTATAAATTGCATTGAAGAGTTTTCAAAAATATTTTTAAAAGCATCTCAGGTTTTGTCAAACTTAGATGTTTCAATAGAACTACCACGAATAACCACAAAAAATAAACTGCATAGAGCAAATATTCCATTTTCAACACCAGAAGATTACTGTAGGATGGCAATCTATATTCCTTTGCTGGATTCCGTAATAGATGATTTACAAACCAGGTTTTCTGCTGAAACATTGTCATCTTGTGAGCTGACTTGCTTGCTGCCAAGAAACATCTTGCATTTGAACACTGAATCACTGACATTAAAAGTAAGGGCATTTTGCAATACTTATGGAGATCTAATAAGTACTAAACCTGGGCTGGAATGGACACTACTATCAGAGGTTCACCTCTGGAAAGAGAGGTGGGTATGGTCGGCTGACTGTATAACTCTTCAAGAATCCGTGGAAGAAGCTCTGCAGGCCTGTGATGAAGATATTTTTTTATTAGTGAACTCCCTTCTGAAAATTCTTTTAACTTTGCCCATCAGTTGAAAGGAGCTTCTCTTCTTTACGACGTTTAAAATTGTGGTTGAGAAACCAAATGGGTCAGGAGAGGTTAACTGGTTTAGCTCTACTACATACTCATAGGGAAATTGCAGTAGACCTGGGCTTAATGATGGATCTTTTTGCAAAGACTGGAAATTGAAGAATGGATTTTGTTTTGTAAAAAGTTCCGTGTTTATTTCTCTTGTTGATGAATATTCTATCTCATTGTTTGTTGTTTTTATTGTTGCTATTTATAGCTATTTAGCGCTTTGCCTAAATTAAATAAAGCAAATAACAAACTTAAAATATATCTATTTGTGTGATGCAGGAATTGGGACTGGATAGGGGAGGAGTCAAAACTGAAGAGGGGAGGAGTTGGGACTGGAGAGGGGAGGCGTCAAATTTTAATAGAACCATCCCACCCCCCCACCCCCCCTAAAAGAAAAAAAAGAAAAGTCTAGATCCGACCCTGGTCTCTTCAAAGTGGTTCGTTGACTACACCTTTACCATGCTTTCTATAGAAGCAGTGTGACTGGGGAGGAGTTGTCCATAGTAAATATGTCCGCCCACTCTCTAGCTCTGGAACAACGTTGTCGTTACGTGATCCATTAGGAAGTGATTTTCATCTGTTATCTCTGTAGGTCGATGTGGTCTAGCTGGGGTTGCAGCGCGGCAGCCGGGCTCCTGGGGGCGCTCTCAGCATGCTTTGCTAAACTTGCACTTGGAGCAGATTACTTGAGGGATGTGTGTGAGATTTCAGCCGGGGAGCAAACGGAGATCTGTGACTGGGTGAGTGGATGGGAAACCTCATATCAGATTGTTTCCTTCATAAAGCTGAAGCATGATACAGTAGCTGCTGTATCTGTCACTGTCTTCAGGTTTTGTGGACACCGTCCTTCCTAATATATAGAATTTCTACTTTATATAGCTATAAAAAGTAATTTAAGATGTATTGTCTTTGCATGTGTTTATTAGTTTCCTTGACGTACCAATAACAACAGTGATTTCACTAATATATAGTATTTAACTAGTTTATAACCATGATTAAATGAATTTGTATTATTAAATGCATTAACTTTCTAATATTGTTTGTCCTATCTGTTATATATACAATAATTGGACACAACAGGTGCTGCAATCATCCAATCAGTTGCACACCTGTCTCTGGCTCATTTCTCTTAGCATTTAATTCTCAAGACATGTGATCTTAGACCATTTTATATGGCAGTGGTTCCCAACCGTGGTCCTCAAGGCACCCTAACAGTCCAGGTTTTAAGGATATCCATGCTTGTGGCACAAATGGTTTGATCAAACTGACTGAGGTACTAATTAAGGGGGTCATTACGAGTTGTTCGCTAGCTGTTTTCATTTGCAGCGATTAGGTAACAAAGCGGCAGTTCTGCGCATGCTTATGGGGCGCAATGCGCACGCACGACGTACTTTCACAACAGCCGATGCAGTTTCACACAAGGTCTACTGGCCGCAGAGTGATTGACAGGAAGTGGGTGTTTCTGGGTGGTAACTGACCGTTCTCGGGAAGTGTGTGGAAAAACGCAGGCGTGTCAGATACAAACACGGGCGTGCCTGGGGAAGCGCAGGCATGGCTGGCCGAACGCAGGGCGTTTTCGTGACGTAAAAACAGAAACTAAACAGTCTGAATTGATCGCAAGCTAGGAGTTGGTCTCGAGCTGCTCAAACTGTACAATCTTTTTTTGTAGCAGCGCTGCAAACCTTTCGTTCGCACTTCTGCTAAGATACACTCCCAGAGGGCGGCGGCTTAGCGTTTGCACGGCTGCTAAAAGCAGCTAGCGAGCGAACAACCTAAGTCACCTCACCTGTGCTTTAGCATGGATATCTTCAAAACATGGATATAGGTTGCATTGTTTAACGTGTTTGGGAACCGCTGTTATATGGCAAACTATGAACTACTCTGTGGCATAAGGAACCGCTGTTATATGGCAAACTATGAATTACTGTGTGGCATAAGGAACCGCTGTTATATGGCAAACTATGAACTACTGTGTGGCATAAGGTAAATTGGGGGCATTATGACAGAACATTTAATGTAAAATTGATTTTATTAATGTATAAATCGACTTTAGCGACGCGTCCAGAATATGCGGAATGTAATCTTTACGAGCTAAGGTTCTTCCCAGTCTTGTGCGGAGTGTTGTCTGTGGTTTTTTTTTTTTGTTTGTTTGTTTTTTTCAAATACCTTTTTGTTACCTTCCAAAAGTCAATGAAGTAAAATTATTGCTGATAAAACTTTAAACAATATTTCTATATGTGTTCATTGCAGATCCACCTGCTCCTCCGCTTGTGCTCTGTGGGCCTTGTGTTTCTGTGCAATGCTGCAATGTGGACATTCTTTGCAAAAGCATTACGGTTCTCCTTATCTTCAGCGACTGCAACCGTGACAACAACAGCTTCAAATTTTGTGTCTTCAGTATGTAGTAAAACCGGAAACTTACATTTTCTTTACCCTGATTCCTCTACAATTTATCTGAATTCACATTACACATTTGCTGGTTTTGTTTGATTTGTCATATTTAATATCACCAGCATTCAGTTAATGGAGGCACTCTCGTGCTGCATAATGGGGGTCATTCCGAGTTGATCGATCGCTCGCTAGCAGTTTTTAGCAGCCGTGCAAATGCTAAGCCGCCGCCCTCTGGGAGTGTATTTTAGTTTAGCAGAAGTGCGAACGAAAGGATCGTAGAGCGACTACAAAAAAAAATTGTGCAGTTTCAGAGTTGCTCCAGACCTACTCCTAGCTTGCGATCACTTCAGACTGTTCAGTTCCGGATTTGACGTCACAAACACGCCCTGCGTTCGGCCAGCCAAGCCTGCATTTTTCCTGGTATTTTTTCGAACACTCCCTGAAAACGGTCAGTTGACACCTAGAAACGCCCCTTTCCTGTCAATCACTCTGCGGCTGGCACTGCGACTGAAAAGCGTTGCTACACCTTGTGTAAAAGTACATCGGCCGTTGTAAAAGTACGTCGCGCGTGTGCACTGCGCCGCATGCGCAGAAGTGCCGCTTTTTCACTTAATCGCTGCGCTGCGAACATTTTTCACTAGCGATCAACTCGGAATGACCCCCAATGTGTCCTAAAAATTGGATTTTTGGTCTTTTGCCAGCAATATAGTATACACATGTGTTACAAAATTATCTTGTAATACTTTAAAATCTGGATATGGTTTTAGACTAAGCTTAAGTGGAGATGTCTATCTGTTGAGAAATAGAATGGTTCCTTTAACAAAAGAGAGTGATAAAATGGGCAGTGAAATAGTACCAGCCAATCAGGTCCTAACTGCCATGTCACAGGCCCTGTTTGAAAAATGTCAGTTAGGAGCTGATTGGCTGGTACTTTTTCACTCTCCAGTTTATCACTTTCCAAGTGATGATGCATCTAGCCCTGTGTTTGAAAAATAACAGGAGTTGGTTGGCTGGCTGGTAGTTTATCACTCTCCACTTTATCACTATAAAAAAATCATAGTCTGGTGCAATATACGGTGACATGTATAATGTATAATTCAAGTGCACAGTCTAGAAACTGATCCCTAGAGGAGGAGGTGGGGGCCAGGCATTGGGGTTTTCCCCTGTGGGCTAGTCCAGCCCTGTATGCAACTCACCCTTTTGTATTCCTCGCATAGTTGGGCACTCGGTTTATTTTCTTTAGACATTGGGTAATGTTGATGAGTCTAGAATTCTTGCTATAGTTTGCATTGCTCAATGCTTTGTACACTAATCGAGCAGTGTGTGTTTGTGTGTATGTAGATGCATATTTATTAGGACCAGATTCTGAATTGGGAGTGAAGCAAGTAACTATCACCTGGACAAACCATGTTGCAGTGCATGTATTTATTTTGCATGCAGCCCGCAAATGCTGGATGGCCTTCTTTTGATATTGCTAAGTGAGTTTAGACACACCGTTCTCAAAGCTAGATCTCTCTGTACATTATAAATCTGCTCCACCGGCTTTGCAACATGAGGTTGCCCAGGTGTAGCGTTACTTGCGCTTTTTCTGCCTTACTTCTACCTCAGAATCAGGCCCAGAATGAGCACCTTTATTTGAGACATATGGCTCATGACAGTGTTGACAATTTGTGTTGCATAGACCTGTACTTGCTCTGCCCACTTACATGTGACTTATAGTACATAGATAATGTGGTTTGGGGTGTAAGTAATCTTTGTGAACTGTAACATATTTCTTGCAGGCATTACTTGGCAAAGTGCTGTTTGGAGAGTCTCGTGCCCTGCTCTGGTGGGTTGGAATTTCAATTACACTTTGTGGATTGGTTTTACTCCACACATCCTCACCACAAGCCGAAGATACAACAAAAAAGAAAAGCTAGTCCACTGGGCAGTGCTTCATTCCTTCATGAACTTTACAAGGCAATATTTTTAAAAGTAAAAAAAAAAAAACTTCTACAGCTAGCCTTGAATGAAAAGCATTTTATATAAGCAATTGTCTGCAGGTCGACAATAAATGAATCCATTGGTTAAATAGGCTACTGTGGGACTGCTTAATAACAATTGCACTTTGGTTGGAGTCCCGACACCTGTAACCCACTGTTCTCTGAGAGGGTCATTCTACAGCTCTCTGGTCTGAAAATTTACATGGCAGCTATTATCTGGTAACATTTTTATTTCTAGGGAGGAACCATTACAAAATTGTTTTGTTAGGGTTATGAATAAATAAGGGTCCAAATTGGATACCCTAATTAAAGGGCCTTGTTAGTTTTTTGTTTGTCAAATGTACAGCTCATGATAAAAAAACAATGTGTCCTATTCAATATTTTGTCTGCAATGGTGATTTGTCATAGAGGTTATCAGGGTTTTTCCTGGTAGGCCAGTGGCTTCAGGGGCCGCCTAATGCACTTTATAAACTTGTCTTGCTTTTTGTTTTTGAAATAAAATGAGTTTCTCTCAGACGGTGGAGGGGCTTGTGGCTGCGCAGGCCAGCTGGGACTCACTGTGCCAGCCACGCATCGGTCTTGGATGTCACTAGGATGCTCTAGTTTTGGGTACAGGTAGGCAGAGGCAGTGTAATATACTGCTGTTCTTTTACACAGCTAGGGAATATATATAACCCAACCTACTTATGTGTTGGCCATGTCTATAGTTCATTTGAGAAGAAAGAGGAGGAAAGGATCTGTTTCGGATGCACTAATGAATTAAAATATAACTTTTATTGATTTATCTAAAATTATGTTTTTCTGACGTGCGAAATATTAAAAAACATGTATCAAATATAATTTCTCTAACGTCCTAGTGGATGCTGGGGACTCCGTCAGGACCATGGGGGATAGCGGGCTCCGCAGGAGACAGGGCACATCTAAAAAGCTTTTTAGGTCACATGGTGTGTACTGGCTCCTCCCCCCATGACCCTCCTCCAAGCCTCAGTTAGGTTTTTGTGCCCGTCCGAGAAGGGTGCAAACTGGATGGCTCTCTTAAGGAGCTGTTTAGTAAAGTTTTTTTTTAGGTTTCTAATCAGTGATTCCTGCTGGCGACAGGATCACTGCAACGAGGGACTTAGGGGAGAGACTTGCAACTCACCTGCGTGCAGGAGGATTGAAGTTTTAGGCTACTGGACACTGAGCTCCAGAGGGAGTCGGAACACAGGTCAGCCTGGGGTTCGTCCCGGAGCCGCGCCGCCGATCCCCCTTACAGACGCTGAAGAAAGACGGCGGAACGGAGGTCCGGAAACAGGCGGCAGAAGACTTCACAGTCTTCAGAGAGGTAGCGCACAGCACTGCAGCTGTGCGCCATTGTTGCTACACGGCTCACTGACACGGTCACGGAGGGTGCAGGGCGCTGCTGGGGGCGCCCTGGGCAGCAATATAAATACCTATTTGGCAAATAAATACATCACATATAGCCATTAAGGCTATATGTATGTATTTAACCCAGGCCAGTTTTCCTAATAACCGGGAGAAAAGCCCGCCGTGAAAGGGGCGGAGCTTATTCTCCTCAGCACTCAGCGCCATTTTCCTGACCAGCTCCGCTGGTGAGGAAGGCTCCCACTCTCCCCTGCACTACAGAAACAGGGTTAAAGAGAAGGGGGGCATAAATTGGCGATATAATTATATATTAAGAGCCCATATATAGAAACAACACCTTCTAGGGTTGTTATATACATTATGGCGCTTTTGGTGTGTGCTGGCAAACTCTCCCTCTGTCTCCCCAAAGGGCTAGTGGGTCCTGTCCTCTATCAGAGCATTCCCTGTATGTGTGTGCTGTAGGTCGGTACGTGTGTGTCGACATGTATGAGGAAAATGTTGGTGAGGAGACGGAGAAAATTGCCTGTAATGGTGATGTCACTCTCTAGGGAGTCGACACCAGAATGGATGGCTTACTTATGGAATTACGTGATAATGTCAACACGCTGCAAGCCGGTTGACGACATGAGACAGCCGGCGGACAAATTAGTATCGGTCCAGGCGTCTCAGACACCGTCAGGGGCTTGTAAAAACGCCCATTTACCTCAGTCGGTCGACAGACACTGACACGGACACTGACCCCAGTGTCGACGGTGAAGAAACAAACGTATTTTTCCTTTAGGGCCACAAGTTACATGTTAAGGGCAATGAAGGAGGTGTTACGTATTTCTGATACCACAAGTACCACAAATAAGGGTATTTTGTAGGGTGGGAATAAACTACTTGTAGTTTTGCCTGAATCAGATAAATTAAATGAAGTGTGTGATGATACGTGGGGTTCCTCCGACAGAAAGTTATGGGCGGTATACCCTTTTTCCCGCCAGTAGTAAGGGCGAGTTGGAAAACACACCTTAGGGTGGACAAGGCGCTCACACGCTTATAAAAAAAAAAAAAAAAAACATGGCGTTACCGTTTCCAGATACGGCCGCCCTCAAGGAGCCAGCTGATAGGAAGCTGGAAAATATCATAACTGTATATACACACATACTGGTGTTATACTACGACCAGCAATCGCCTCAGCCTGGATGTGCAGCGCTGAGGGGGCTTGGTCGGATTTCCTGACTGAAAATTTTGATACCCTTGACAGGGACAGGATTTTATTGTCTATAGAGCATTTTAAGGATGCATTTCTATATATGTGTGATGCGCAGAGGCATATTTGCATTCTGGCATCAAGAGTAAATGTGATGTACATATCTGCCAGACGAAGACACGACAGTGGTCAGGTGAGGCAGATTCCAGACGGCATATGGAAGTATTGCCGTATAAAGGGGCGGTCCATTGGACCTGGTGGCCATGGCAACAGCTGAAAAATCCACCTTTTGTTACCCCGAGTCACATATTGGCAGAAAAGGACACAGTCTTTTCAGTCTCAGTCCTTTCGTCCCCATACGGGCAGGCGGGCGAAGGCCAGTCATATCTGCCCAGGGGGAGAGGAAAGGGAAGAAGACTGCAGCAAGCAGCTCATTCCCAGGAACAGAAGCTCCTCACGGCTTCTGCCAAGTCCGCAGCATAACGCTGGGGCCGTACAAGCGGACTCAGGTGCGGTAGGGGGTCATCTCAAGAGTTTCAGCAACACTCGCAAGGGAACTCCGGGATCCTACATGTAATATCCCAGGTGTACATTGGAAATTCGAGACGTCTCCCCCTCACACAATTCACAGGCTGTATTCCCAGCAGGTGATAATCAAAGTACCCTTCTTACAACAAGGAAGGGGGTAGCATTCCACACTATATTGTGGTACTGAAGCCAACCGGCTCGGTGAGATCTGAAATATTTGAACACTTACATACAAGCGTTCAAATCAAGATGGAGTCACTCGGAGCAGTGATAGCGAACCAGGAAGAAGGGGACGATATGATGTCACTGGATATCAGGGACGTTTACCTACAGGTCCAAATTTGCCCTTCTCACCAAGGGTACTTCAGGTTCCTGGTACAGAACTGTCACTATCAGTTCAGACGCTGCCGTTTGGATTGTCCACGGCGCCCCGGGTCTTTACCAAGGTAATGGCCGGAATGAGGATTTTTCTTAAAAGAAACATGGACGCTTTCCTGATAAGGGCAAGGTCCAGAGAACAGTTGGAGGTCGGAGTAGCACTATCTTAAGTAGTTCTACGACAGCACGAGTGGATTCTAAATATTCCAAAATCGCAGCTTTTTCCGACGACACGTCTACTGTTCCTAGGGAAGATTCTGGACACAGTCCAGAAAAACGTGTTTCTCCCAGTGGAGAAAACCAGGGAGTTATCCGAGCTAATCGGGATCCTCCTAAAACCAGGAAAAGTGTCAGTGCATCATTGCACAAGAGTCCTGGTAAAAATGGTGGCTTATTACGAAGCAATTCCATTCGGCAGATTTCCCGCAAGAACTCTTCAGTGGGATCTGCTGGACAAATGGTCCGGATCGCATCCTCAGATGCATCAGCGGATAACCCTATATCCAAGGAAAAGGGTGTCTCTCCTGTGGTGATTACAGAGTGCTCATCTTCTAGAGGGCCGCAGATTCGGCATTCAGGATTGGATGCCGGTGACCACGGAGGCCAGCCTGAGAGGCTGGGGAACAGTCACACAGGGAAAAAATTTCCAGGGAAGTGTGATTAAGTCTGGAGAATTCTCTCCGCATAAATAAGCTTAGAGCAAATTTATAATGCTCTAAACTTAGCTAGACCTCTGCTTCAAGGTCAGCCGGTATTGATCCAGTGGGATAACATCACGGCAGTCGCCCACGTAAACAGAAGGGCGGCACAAGAAGCAGGAGGGCAGTGAAAACTGCAAGGATTTTTCGCTAGGCGGAAAATCATGTGATAGCACTGTCAGCAGTGTTCTTTCCGGGAGTGGACGACTGGGAAGCAGACTTCCTCAGCAGGCATGACCTCCACCCGGGAGAGTGGAAACTTCATAGGGAAGTTTTTCAACATGATTGTGGACCGTTGGCAAAGACCAAAGGTGGACATGATGGCGTCCCGCCCGAACAAAAAACGGGACAGGTATTCCGCCAGGTCATGAGACCTTCAGGCGATAGCTGTGGATGTTCTGGTAACACCGTGGGTGTACCAGTCTGTGTATGTGTTCCCTCCTTTGTTTCTCATAACCAGGGTATTGAGAATTATAAGACATAGAGGAGTATGAACTATACTAGTGGCTCCGGATTGGCCAAGAGGGACTTGGTACCCGGAACTTCAAGAAATGCTCACAGAGGACTAAGGGCCTGGGGAGCTAAGAAGGGACTTGATTCAGCAAGTACCATGTCTATTCCAAGACTTACCGCGGCTGCGTTTGACGGCATGGCGGTTGAATGCCGGATCCTGAGGGGAAAAGGCATTCCATAAGAGGTCATACCTACCTTGGTCAAAGCCAGGAAGGAGGTGACCGCACAACGTCATCACCACATGTGGTGAAAATATGTTGCGTGGGTGAGGCCAGGAAGGCTCCACGACGGAAATTCAACTAGGTCGATTTCTACACTTCCTGAAAACAGGAGTGTTTTGGACCTCAAATTGGGGTTCATTAACATTTAAATTTCGGCCCTGTAGATTTTCTTCCAGAAAGAATTGACTTCAGTTCCTGAAGTCCAGATTGTAAAGGATGTATTGCATATACAGCTTTTTTGTGCCCCTAGGGGCACCGTGAGATCTCAACATAGTGTTGGGATTTCTTAAAATCATATTGGTTTGAACCGCTCAAATCTGTGGATTTGAAATATCTCACATGGAAAGTGACCATGCTGTTGACAAATATCTCACATGGGAAGTGACCATGTTGTTAGCCCTGGCCTCGGCCAGGCGATTGTCAGAATGGGCGGCTTTGTCTTACAAAAGCCCATATTAAAATTTTCCATTTGAACAGGACAGAACTGGGACTCGTCTCCAGTTTCTTCATAAAGGGGTGTCAGCGTTTTCACCTGAAACAACCTCTTGTGGTGCCTGCGGCTACTAGGGACTTGGAGGACTCCAAGTTACTAGACGTGGTCAGGGCCCTAAAAAATATATATATATATATATAGTTAGGACGGCTGGAGTCAGAAAGTCTGACTTGCTGTTTATACTGTATACACCCAACAAGCTGGGTGCTCATGCTTCTAAGCAGTCTATTGCACGCTGGATTTGTAGTACAATTCAGCTTGCACATTCTGTGGCAGGCCTGCCACAGACGAAATATGTAGATGCCCATTCCACAAGGAAGGTGGGCTCATCCTGGGCGGCTGCCCGAGGAGTCTCGGCATTACAACTTTGCCGAGCAGCTACGTGGTCAGGGGAGAACACGTTTGTAAAATTTTACAAATTTTGATACTCTGGCTAAGGAGGACCTGGAGTTCTCTCATTCGGTGCTGCAGAGTCATCCGCACTCTCCCGCCCGTTTGGGAGCTTTGGTATAATCCCCATGGTCCTGACGGAGTCCCCAGCATCCACTAGGACGTTAGAGAAAATAAGAATTTACTTACCGATAATTCTATTTCTCGTAGTCCGTAGTGGATGCTGGGCGCCCATCCCAAGTGCGGATTGTCTGCAATGCTTGTACATAGTTATTGTTACAAAAATCGGGTTATTACTATTGTTGTGAGCCATCTTTTCGGAGGCTACTTCGTTTTGTTATCATACTGTTAACTGGGTTCAGATCACAAGTTGTACGGTGTGATTGGTGTGGCTGGTATGAGTCTTACCCGGGATTCAAGATCCTTCCTTATTGTGTACGCTCGTCCGGGCACAGTACCTAACTGAGGCTTGGAGGAGGGTCATGGGGGGAGGAGCCAGTACACACCATGTGACCTAAAAAGCTTTTTAGATGTGCCCTGTCTCCTGCGGAGCCCGCTATCCCCCATGGTCCTGACGGAGTCCCCAGCATCCACTACGGACTACGAGAAATAGAATTATCGGTAAGTAAATTCTTATTATTTCGCACATGTCAGAAAAATATACAACATCATTTTAGATAAATCAATAAAAGTTATATTTGAATTCATTAGTGCACCAGAAACAGATCCTTTCCTCTTCTTTCTTCTCGATATAGTTTGATCTGTGGTAGCACCCCCTACAATTGACTATTATTATCTTAATGATATCAATATCTGGGGTATTTGATTAATAATTTATATCGATGAATGAAAATTAGATTTCCTGTGCAGCGGACACCTTCCCCCTTTTTTGTCTATTGTTCATTTGACCCCGCCTACATGAGGCTATATTCATTATTTTATTGTATTTTTTTAAATGCCTCTCTAAGTTCCCACTCTACCCATTTGCTTGTATTACATATACTGCCCCCCATCCTTCCTAAGCCTTTGATTACACTGTCAACCTTTTTTATTACATTTTTACCTAAATTCAGTAGGTTCATTTAGTGCAACTATATATTGAACCGGAACATGTATAAAGCACTTTTTTCAGAACTAGGGCCAGTAGGGTGTATTGTAATAAACGTTGACAATACTAAACAAAGAGAGATCTCAGATGCATCTATGTAAGAACTTGTCAGGAGCAGTAGTTGCAGGCTCACATCACCGCATGTGTCTTCTCCTTCCTGCCAGCTGATTGTTTACCGTGGATGCTTACAAGCTGGTAATCACTTTTTAGCCTCTCTTGCTAGGGGTCTTGGCTCCATAGGAAGACTTTTAATTGGCTGCTTGCACTTACATTAATGCAGGCAGCTGTAGACCCACTGCCCATGATAGATGTACTTATGTTTATGCGGGGTTTAGCATGTCATGATGAAATGTTGAGTTTATTAGAATGTCGACAAATCAGTGTTTCCCGGTGCAGCAGTTTCACTTACCTGGCATGGATCTCCAGCGGCTCCGGCAGTGTTTTAAGGGTCTGGTGGTTATGACTTTCCCAAGCCATGTTGTGGTAAGTAATCTTAATCCTCCACCTTGTGCCTAACCCTCCTGTCCTGCAGCCTAACCACCCCCTCTCGTAGCCTAAACCACGTCCATTCAGAATGTCAATATCAACATGTCCGCATCATAACTGTAAGGTAAAGGTGCTGCTAAAAGTGAAGACCATGACCATTTTTTTTAAAGGGCAATCAGACACAAGGCAAAACCATGCCTTGTAAGTGCCCCTTTAAAAAAAAAAATCAGAGTTCAGACGGCATCACGCACGGCCGCCAGACCAAGGCGGCATTACATCCCGCCGGTGGTTTCTTTATACAAAATACAATTCTCTAAGCTTATTAAACGTCTGTTTATGCATACATAAGCGCATTCCTAAACCGTGTAACACAATTTTCTTGCACTACACAGGCATAATAACATTGCACATCTATGTGCTTGTTGCATATCTAATTCCAAAACATAATGAATATGACATTAGTTCCATGGCGCATGGTGATCTGATGCTTGTGTGCGGCTGCTCAGCAGTGGACACCCTATACAAAAAGCTCCCGCATAGAGAGGTTCATTCTGACCTGAACGCTCGCTGCAGTTCTTCGCATCGCAGCATTCAGGTCAGAACTGCGCATGCGCCGGTGCCGCAGTGCGCCGGAGCATGGCTGATAGCCGACGGCTGTCGTTGCCTAGCAATCACCTCTGCTTGATTGACAGGCAGAGGCGGTCGCTGGGTGGGAGGGGTCAGCACGGCGGAGTTTGGCTGCCGATTTGTGGGCGTGGTCCAGCAAACGCAGACCTGGCTGGACCGTGCGGGGGGGGGGGGGGGGGGGGGCCACAGCCGCTGTGAGCTGGGCAGCGATGAGTAGCTCCCGGGCAGCGTGCAAAAGCTGCACTGGCCGGGAGCTTTTACTGAAGTACAAAAGCATCGCACAGCGGCAGTACTTTTGTACTTCAGCAATGGTGCAGGGACTGACATGCGGGGGGCGGTCTAGCCCTGTGCTGGGCGTCCCTCCGCATGTCTGTGTTCCTGATCGTAGCTGTGTTAAATTTAGCACAGCCATGATCAACTCGGAATGACCCCCAGAGTTCTTGTGTTAATTTATATGTAAAACAGCCAAAATGACCTGTGATTTTATTTCTTTTTCTCCCTAGAATGTATATTATTAAATGTCAAGTGAAAGTGAGCATGCTCATATTTTACAGAGTTGTGATTTCATTATTTGTATTTTGTCATTAGATTTCCTTATGTATATAAATCATTTGTGCAGTTGGCTAGAATAGTCTGTTTAACAAGGTGTTCTCCAGTAAATGCACTGACCCATCTAACACCTTTTGTTGTGCCGTTTAATATTTGCTTTAGTATGGAAGCCAGTCTTAAGCCGCAAATAACCGTGGTTAAGCCTCCTCCTTTCCCAACATGTCACAAATATACAGGGGTAGATTATGTCTTCTATGTCTGGCACCCATCTAATGTACTTAGTCAACAGGAGCCACTGAAAGAGTCTAAAACTGTGGCCTCATGTTAGGAAATGTTGCAGGTGTATGCTACGTAGCAGGTATACTAATCTGTAATGATCTGCCATGTTCCTAGCATACCTTACTGTAACTCATTGTTCCAATTAAATGGTTTACACGTTACCCTATCCTCACATATCCTAGGAAAACATTTGCTGGACTTGGTAATACTTTTCACACAGCAGCCAGAAAGAAATTAATTGGTATAGTCATACCTATAAAGGATGCAGGATCTTATACAAACGTGAACTGGACTTCATTTTATCCCAAGCCGTACAAGAAAATGTCATAGATTCTCATATGATCAAGAAACTACAGCAACCCTTTCCAAAAACACCAGTGATTTATTCGGTTACAAAAATTCACAAAAATAGGGAAAACCCACCAGGCAGACCTATAATTTCCGCCAATGACTCACTTTTTCAACCTATAGCACAGTTACTTGATGGTCTTCTACAACCCTATGTAACCAGTCAAATTACTTACCTCACAGATACTACTACCCTATTGTTCCCTATTGTTGATACTACAAGGCTTGGGAAAACTACCGGAGGATGCTATACTGTGCACACTGGACGTTCACAGTTTATATACTGTCATCCCCCATGATGAAGGTTTGCATACAGTAAGATTGTTCCTTTCGGATAATAATGTCACGGATTTCAACATCGATCTATTCATGAACCTCTTGGAATTTACCCTCAAACGTAATTACTTTCTACATAACGGGTCTATTTACTTACAGAAGAGCGGCTGCTCCATGGGATCAAATGTTTCTCCGGCCTTCTCTAATATTTATATGTTTAATCAAGAACATCAATTATTTTTTTCTGATCCACATATCTTTGAAAAAATAATTCTATACACCCGTTATATAGATGACTTACTGATAATATGGAAGGGGAGTGTGGAAGAGCTAACCTCAGTGATTGACAACATAAACAATCTTGAGTCAACAATTAAATTGACATATGAGATTAACACATCTACAGTACACTTTCTCGATGTTCAATTAACCATCAAGAACAATACCATTTTGAAAGCCAATAGTTTTCATCCACCTGCCCTCGAGAGGTTTGGCGAAATCGCAAATGACGAGAGTGGCACGCATCACTAGCGAACCATCACAAGTGGAAATTGAAACTGACAAAATCATTAATAAATTCTTGTTAAGGGGGTACGACAATACAACGTTATTACAACAAAAACTTGAGGTTATGAATCACTCTAGAGCACAATTGCTTACATCCGCCAAACGGTCTTCCACCAAGACATCCCTACCTTTTGTAACAGAATACACCCTTGCAAGTCCAGTTATTTCTAAAGCAACCAAGGCACAGATAAAAATCTTCCTGGCCTTAACAAGTATAAACCACTTATCCATTACCGTAGGGGTAGAAATATTAAAAACATGGGGGTAAAAACGGACATCACCCCTCTTCTACAACAACATCCACATACCTCTTTTAAAAAACCAGGGTGTTATAGGTGTGTCACATGTGTTACCTGGAAGTGGGTTCTACATTTAACCACCCACATACCGGTAGAAAATACAAAATCAATCACGTTTTAACGTGCACTACATGATATGTAATTTACACGATCACCTGCCCGTGTGGATTAAGCTATATAGGCCAAACCACACACATGTTCAAGGAAAGCATGGCCATGCACAAGTCTTCTATAAAACAAGCCCTTTCAGGAAAAGAGTCGGACCAACCTGTGGCCAGACACTGCAAAGAAACAGGCCACCAACTTTCTACCTTAAGGTACAAAATAATCGACCATATTCCACCCTCTACCAGAGGAGGAGACAGAGGTCATAGACTATTACAAATGGAATACAAGTGGATGTATACTCTGGACATGGTACACCCTAAAGGACTGAACGATAAAAACCTGTGGAGTATCTTTCTGAAGAACTATTTTACAGCCATTCCTATAAAATTTCTGTTTCATATTCATATTTAGATTATATATAACCACTATTTCTAACATTTAGTACATCATGTTGAATTATTGTCCTCAGTTATATGTATTACTAGGACAGTGTAGCATACTCTTTTTATTTTATATTTCTTTATTTGTATTGTCACTTATATATGTTCTTCCTCCCCCTCCAGGATGCCGCTGGACATTGTGTACGAATTTACAGTCAGTTACAGTGCCTCTGTCTGGTTCTCTTTTTTTTTTCCCTTCACTGCATAATACTCCGGGCTCCACCACTAGCAACCAGCCTCTGGCTTCCCCCACAACGGACCCAGCATGCCCTGCTTAGTTCCCAGAATGCCGGGGGATGCTGCCCGCGCGACGATTACGTCACAATACCGGCGTCACCCATACGGAGGCGGGGGAGAAGATCACACATGCACTAGCTGGGACTACAGTCCCCCTATATAAGGTAAGACTCTGTTCTTTACTCTGTTTGCACCTGATGAAAAGGCCAATGGGCCTTGAAACGTTGTCTTAATAAAGGCAACAAGCTTTTTTCTTTATATGTCCGGAGGAATGCCGCCTGTTCCTTTTGCATGAGGACACCTGTATTACTGCTTTGGAAGGCACCCCAGTAGCTTCATTTACTATCCTGGAGTGCCCTTTCAGAGACTGTATGTATGTATATAAATATATATATAAAACTTTTTTTTTTTATATTTTTACATTGGTTGTCCAACTTTCTAGATTAATTGTGCAACATATAAACTGCAACTTGCTCTGGTGCATTATAATATATCCATTCAGAGATGGCACTCAGAATCTTCTAACAAAATAAATGCAGACACAATCTTATATTAAGGTTGACGTTTCTGGGACCATATTACTTTTAACAAGACATGTCATCATAAAAGAGATTTGGTCCCTGAAATGTAAACCTTAATATAAGACTCTGTATTTATTTTGTGATAGAAGATTATGAGTGCCATCTCTGCATATATCTCTCTCTCATATAAATTTTATATATATATATATATATATATATATATATATATATACCCATCTCTGATTTTCCATTTCAGCTTTTTATATATGTATATTTGTGTTGATTTTATAATCCGCTGTGTTTCATTTTATTATTACGTATTGTTCCTGTTTCTATTGGATATTATATGAATCAGAAAGTAGTGTTTTCTAAAAAATTTAAAAAAAATTGTATTCTATACTCATAGATGCACCCCTAATGAAGTCTCGACAAGAGACAAACCGCATTGGGTTATCTATTTCTGCTATTTGACCTCCAATCTACTGGAATAGAAGGAGGAAAATCTGAATTGCTGTGAAAAAGGATTATTGTGAAACAACGGACTATACTGTTATTTTATATGACTTTTTAATAAATTTTGCAACTAAGTGGAACACACTCGATATTTGTTCTTTGAATGATGTTATGTTCCGCTAGTAGGCGGTAAATGCTGATTATACTGTGAATCCATTTGGATTTTATATAATATAGGGGCGCTCACTCACTATTGTTGTATATTTTATTGTTTCTGGTTCTTGCTAACAGTGAATGTAGCTGCCCAAGCTCTTATTATTATTATGAATTTATAATTCATTAGCGCAGTAAGAGGGTATTGTATGTATGTATGTATGTATATATATATATATATATATATATATATATACACACACATATCTAATATTCATTGACGCAGCAGAGGCGTCATGGTGTGTATCGCTGTGCCAGTGCTTCATTGTCCCTGCCTCCCTTGACCTAGGAGGAGCAGAAGCTGGATTGGAGAAAGCATGGGGCATGACTAACCAGGCCAAGCAGCAACACCATCCGCAGTGCTATATAGCCTGCACTGCACAGCTGCTGAAGACCTCCCCACCCCTGAGGCAGCACAGCAGCTGCCCCAGTATTATGCTACTGAGTTGAGTCTACAGCAAGAAGCACATATTGGTGGTAGGCCAGAGGTGGAGTGCCATTTCAGTTATGTAACTTACAGTCCAGAGGAAAAAGTGTGTGAGGTACAGTAAGCGTAGGTTATTTAATTTTCATTCTGTTTGGGGGCTCATGTATTGGCACTCAAAGGGTAGGGATGTGTGGGTGTTGGGTTTGAGGGTGATGGGGTCATAGAGGGGCCCTAGACATCAGTGTACCGGGCCCCAAAATTTCTGTTGCCGGCCCTGACCTTTATAGTACCACAATTGATAAACTTCTTTTTTTGAATGTTGTTTTCTTATTTGTCGGATACTGAGTCGTTTTTAAGTGTGTACTCACAGGCTTTACATGTCCCGCATGTTCTTGATCGTTTTTGTGGTTTTTTTTGTTTGGGGGGGGGGGAATATTTGTATAGTGGCTCCGTACCAGTTGTTTTTTTTAATTTTGTGACCTTTTCCAGGTCATAGAGACTTTTTTTTTTTTTTTTTATGATTATTAAGGTTTGAGTTTGTCAGTAGAATATGCCAGTGTTTTTGAATTGTATCCTTTACGTTCCACGATTGATTGCAGATATCCACTACAAATCTTATTTCCTGATTTGGGATTTGTTGTTGCTCTTGTTGTCTGAAGATGAGGGGTTCTCTGCAGTGACGGGCGGTGGGGTGAGGCAGGTGTGCTTCCTGAGAATTTTACCTTACTACATCTCCCTGGTTCTCTGCTAGTTCTGTCAGTTCCTTGTCTTGCTTTTTTAATTACTCTACCACTGTAATCTCTCTCTCTCTCTCTCTCTCTCTCTCTCTCTCTCTCTCTCTCTCTCTCTCTCTCACCATTCTATGCTTTTTAGTTTTGTATATTTTTTTTCATCTCTTTTCAGATGGAGGAATTCCCCTTTGGTGATATACAAAGTAGGAGGAAAATGTGAGCTGGTGCAGTGTAAAAGGCTATTGGTTGCAGTTTCTTTTCTATAAAGAGATGTTGGTGCTTCCCTGATACATGAGAAGATCCAGGAATGATATTTGATTTTTATTTATTTCATAAGTTAATTTTAGGTTCAGATCATTATCCCTCTCTAAGAATTGATATGTTTCCCCCTAGTTTACACCTTACTTACAATGTTTTTAGAAAGTGTGTGAAATGCCAGTTTTATTAGAGCATCCATATGTCATTGTTCTTGTTAACCAAGATATATTTCTGTAAAACATCAAACTTAATTAGTGCATTTCTGTTGATCAAGAAAAACGCTAACGAGATATGGCTGTATTCCCAGGTTTATTTAAAGAACAGTAAAAAAAAAAAATCACTTACTTTTAGGGATGTTAATTTTATCATACAAAATAACCATCTTGATACTTTGAGATTTTTCATATAAATACATTGTATTAAGGTAGAAAAACGTCAGTTTGGGCTATATGTTTGGAACATCGGAGACCTTTGCTATCAGCAATCTGCCTGTGTATGCTCAGCTGTGCTGTGTCAGAATTACAACTGTATTCCAGTATAATTGTTTTCAGATTATTTTTTTAACATAATAAATCTCTAGTCTATCAGAACTGTAGGGTTCCTATGCACATGACCCTACTAGTTAAAAGAAAAACTGCTCCCACGATACACCAATGTAAACCTGATAGAAAATAGTCTAACAGCTGTGCCTGATTCAGAGATTTACGGTATTGCACAGCCACAGGGAAGTGGCTGTGCAATACCTTACAGCTAATATGCTAATGCTACAATAGGTGTCTGTAGGACCTGGTGCTTACATGCTTATCTATTGCTGGCCGCGGTTATTGTGGGTGATCTGCTTCAGCTGGCATCGGCAGAAGTGGCTGCTGCCAGAAGTCCTGCTCCAGGGGGTCACTTTATCTTCCATAGGGATGGATCGACCTTTGATAGCACAAAGCCACCTGATGGTTTTTTTTTCTCTCATTGGTGCTGGGACATGGAGTCTAGCCACATATCCCTATGAGCCCCTTGAAGCCCTGCCCCCACCTCTGATTGGCCCAATAAGCAGGGATGCCCATTGGTGGGTGAAACCATCCATGGTTCCCCTGTCAATGGTTTCATACTATTGAGGTTAACCACCAATAGTACCATCAATGGTGACCACTGATGGATAACCTGATGTCCATCCCTACTCTTCCATAAGAGCACCTGTTGCCTGAGCCACTGGCACCGCTGGTCAGCACAGAGCTCTGAGCCGAAGCAGAGTGCAAATGCAGGGGAACACAAAATGATCATCCACATCCTAAACTCCTGGAGACCAGACAGCATGGAAACCCCACCACCGCTCTGGTGAAATCCAGCATGTGCTGAGAGATGAGCAGGCTGGGGACATATAGCGCTGGCGCAGATAAAGCGCATGAACTTGCCAGGGTTGGCTAAATTTACCTGGCCGGCAGGATCGGATGCACTGCTTCTAGTATGATGTAGAGAGATCTTCCATTCCTATACATAGGGGAAGTTATAAAATTGGTGCTGGTGGAAAGTGTGGGAAAGCTGTAACATAGGTGCACAAGTAAATGGCTGACATAACAGTCATGCTGGGTGCACGGGTGGTAGTCATGTGACCGCTGGTCGGCTGACCGACAGTCACATGACCTCCTCCGTGAGCCCGACGGCTCACTATCCCGATGGTCGGCATGCCGACCAACAGGGACTATTTCCACTCGTGGGTGTCCACGACGCCCATAGAGTGGTAATAGAATCCGTGGCGACCGCAGGTCGCCACCGAGCCCGCAGCGTGGCGAGCGTAGCGAGCCCGCAAGGGGCTTGCTGCACTCGCCCCTCCCCGCCGGGATCCCGGCGTCGGTATGCTGCCGGGATCCCGGCGTCGGTAAGGTGACCGGCGGTCAGGAGACCGCTGGTCACCCGTACTACACCCGGGTGCACTACAGGTGTTAACAGCTGAGATTACTGTCACAGGCGTAAAAGGTAGGAATAACTCACTGAGTTCGGGGGTAAAAGGTAGGGATAAAATAGTGGGCAAGTGGCAAACCTGCCAGCATCTGCTCATTTGTTCAATACTAGTAACATAGGGGGTCATTCCGACCCGTTTGCACGCAGCGGTTCTTTGCTGCGGTGAGAACGGGTCGGAACTGCGCACACGCGTCACCGGGCAACGGCACGCACAGCGAAAAAAGAAGACGCAGTGCCGACCGCAAGAAGATTGACAGCGGAGAGGCGTTCCGGGGCAGATACTCACCGTTGGATGCCGTTTTCGAGGAGTGGTCGTCCAAACGCAGGCGTGTCCAGGCAAACGGAGTGCGGATGTCTGACGTCAAAGCCGGGAGGAACGTCGCCGGATCCGTCGCACAGGGTAAGTAGATCCAGCCTTACTCTTCAACAGCACAAAACTTTTTTAGCTAAGCAGGGCTGCACACGCGAACGCAGCCCTGTTAAGCTAAAATACACTCCCCCATAGGCGGAGATTAGTTGATCGCACCAGCAGCAAAAAGTTGCTGGCTGCGATCAACTCGGAATGACCCCATAGTTCAGAACAGTATTTTTGTGTCAGATTGTATTAATGTATGCAATTTAGCAACATATATATGCTACTATGCATGTAACAGAAATGTTGCCATGTCACTTTATGTAGGCTGCATATTGAATGACAAGTACTAACACATGGGACCCAATGTTTCATCGCAACATGTGTTACACACCAGGTTTTAAAGAATGTTTTTACCCCACAGACATTACAGGAATCCTAAGCCTACCACTAAGCGGTAGTTTTGGCAAGTGTTCCTATAAATAAAATTATATATATGTATTTATTCATAACATGCAAAAGCAGACCCTGAGCCTGATTCAGAGGTGTATGCAATGCGATATTTATGGAGTTGAGCGATTATCAGTAAATTGCACATGCCTTATTATAGGTAAACACTGCCCATGCACCAAGGTACCATAGCAATGTCCGTTGCAGAAAGGATTTACTTGTAAAGTGATTGACCGGGACCATTTGGGAGAGGAAACGAGAGTTGAATGCAAAAATGCAGGTGTGTCGCAACCGTTTTCAGGGCGTATCGCAGCCTACAACTCTGGTTTTGTATGCAGAAAGCATGGTGCCAACATCTTAGTTCCTGCGTTCATTCTGCGGAACCATAGGGTTACTGAGATGGTCGATTATCGAAGCATCTGCGATGCTGCATCTGTATACACAGCTGCTAGATTTTGCAATGTCACTGTGGGCATCTCAGTACATCTCCAGCATAATTTCACACATATACATACGATATTCTGGCAGACTGGATGCTGGCTGTCACTGACAGCAGCATCCCGTCTGCCAGAATCCTGCATCGACATGGACCCACCAACCAAGTGGAAAGTCCGAGCATGTGTTGGGATTCCGTGGGTTAGCATTTCACCGGCTGTTGGGATTCCTGCTTCGGTCTCCTGATTTCCGGGATCTGGACAGTCGGTATATTTACTGCATTCCTTGTTATCTTGTCTGCTACATCAGCCACAGCCAAAGGCAGGTCACCAATGGCATGACTCATACAGGAGTACATGGCATCCAGGGCCGTCTTTTTGTATGGGCTCATTGGGCTCTTGCCCAAGGGCCCCAGGAGTAAAAGGGCCCTAGGCTGATAGCTGAGGGTCCCCTCTTTCCAGCGGTACCAGGTTTTTGAAAATCGGCCCTGGGGAACCGGAGATATCTGACTTCAAAGCAGTGGTCCCCATCCAAGCCTGTTAATTGTTCTTCCCAGCAAGTTATCTTGGGTTTTGTCTAACTTAGAGTTTTTCTGAGGATATAGACCAAAAGCTGGGACTCTCCCCTTTCAGTGGACACTGGCAGCTT
The DNA here is from genome assembly GCF_028390025.1 of Pseudophryne corroboree. Taxonomy (NCBI): domain Eukaryota; kingdom Metazoa; phylum Chordata; class Amphibia; order Anura; family Myobatrachidae; genus Pseudophryne; species Pseudophryne corroboree. The sequence continues at coordinate 294,217,663 of NC_086448.1, forward strand.
GTTTCTACTATGCCCAGAACCAGAGATATTAGCCTTCAAGCAGCTGGTCCCTGCTCTAGCTCCACACGCCTAATATGCAGTTTTATATTTTTGTTGGTGGATTGCTCTGGCTCCTGAAGTCTGATCCCCAAGTCCCCAGTACCTCCTGAAAGGTGGAACTCTCTAGGTTTTTCTTTATCCCATTAAAGCTAAGATATCTATTTCCAGGAACTGGAGATATCTTCAGTAAAGCAAGCTGCCCTGACCCCTGGAAAATGATGAATATTAAGCCCACTCCACTATCCACCCCTCCCCTGTTTATTAAACACCCCCTACCACCCTGGAAGTCATGTACCACGGCCCCTTTATTCAGCACAATGTCCCCTTCTACAGTTTAGTGTTCTCCTTCCTGCCCCACTTGTGCAGTAAAGGAGTAATTAGCAGAAATGATTTCTCCGGGTCCTACATGCTGAGCGAAAGATAGAACCCCCCGCTGGACATCAAAGCTGCCGCTGATAGCACCCCCCATCCCTACCGCTGATGGGTGGGTAGGGGGCCCAGTGCATTGCTGTGCCCAGGGGCCTACACTGCTGTTAAGACGGCTCTGATGGCATCTACTGTATTCTGGCAGTATAGATCAGCTGGCAGGGCTGCTGCTATAAAATGGGTGCATGAAATATACAAACTGCGATCCAAATACTCTATGTATGTTTTGTGCATTTGTCAGGGCCCCTGTACTATGCAGCTATGAACCAGTCAGGCTTTGGCATATACTTCTGAACACTAAAACGAAGCAACTGATCTCAATCTACGCAGCCATTTACACCATTCACAAAGCACACTCCTGCTCTATCACTGCACCCTCATTCTGGGGTAAATGTAATATCCTTTGCAGGCATCAGCGAGTTCCCAGGGAGTCTGCCTGATGTTTTAAAGGTGCAATCATTTTAAAGGCAAAATTGTGGCATTAAGGATGTTTTTTTTTTTTTTATCACATCTCTCGGCAACAAGATGCCTGCTTTTTTACCAGAATTTATCAAAAATATAGAACTGGGGCAGCTATGCAAAACAGGCCCATAGTGGTATCAGCTGGGATCCGGTCGGGATCCCGGCAGTCAGAATCTCAATGCTGGAATCCCAACACTACTCGGAATGCTGACACCGGCAATCTGAATAGGGTCACCAGCCCAGCGCTGGATTCCTGAACCAGCAGGATCCCAAACAAGCATCTGTTGGGCTGCCAGAGGGGTAAACCGTGGGAGGGGAGGTTAGGTTTAGGCTGCTTGGGGGAGGGTTAGGCTGCGGGGAGGGGGGTTAGATTTAGGCACCCCCAAGGAGGGTTAGGGTTAGGCTGCAGGTGGGGGGGTTTAGACTGTGGGGAGGGGGGTTAGGTTTAGGTACCCCCAAGGAGGGTTAGGGTTAGGCTGCAGGTGGGGGGGGTTTAGACTGCGGGGAGGGGGGTTAGGTTTAGGTACCACTGGGGAGGGTTAGGGTTAGGCTGCAGGGATGGGAGGGTTAGGTTTAGGCTGCTAGAAGGGAGTGTTAGGTTTAGGGGGCCAGTGGGGGAAGGTAAGTATACTTACCTTCCACTGTCAGGATTCTGATCATTGGGATGCCGCAGTTGGTATTCTGACCGCTGGCATTTTCATCTTAACCTGCATCAGCTAGCTTTGGCCATTTTAGGAAATCTAACCAAAGCGTGTTTGCAGTCATAATTTAGTTTTTGCATAGTCACCAAGCCTTCTAATTATGGGTTTGGTATACAGTATTTTGTCCAAACTTACAATTACTGCCCCTAACTTTACCACTGTGCTTATGTAAGGACCAACCCTGAGAAAGAATAAAGTGATGTGATAAACGGGAATGCTTACAGTTTGGGTGTCACTGGGACATATATTTTGCTCAGTACAAAATAATTTTTATAATCTAAATATCAATATTTGACCAATAATTTAAACTTACCTTCTCACCACCCTTTTCAGTTTGCATAACACTGGTGCTTGCTTTTGGTGTGGCTAGTCATTCCAACAGCTCCTCTGCTTTGGTTGGTTTGTGCAGTCATTTATTATTCATGTTTATCTGAAACTTGGCTAAGTTCTAGCAAATAAATGGGTCTGTGAGCAATGTCAATAAATTACAGGAATCTCTCCCAAAGTATTTTCTTTCTTTATATACTTTTTATAAAACAGTTTCATATTTAGTCCTTGGGTAGTTGGGATTTTAAAACATTTTTAGGGGGGAGGGTTATCATTGTTCTTGTGTTACAACCTTATAAAAGAATCAGTCTCTTTAACATGTTGTCTTTTCATTACTAAGTCCAGAGAAACGTAAAAAAATATATTTTTCTGTACCTGAACTTTTGAACTGAATTAAGGACACTTGACTTATATTCAGCGCTTTCACTTGGGTGTGGTATGACAGTCATACATTGTTAACATGTTGACATTCTGATAATGTTGACATGGTGCCTGTCGACAGTTTGAACCATGTTGGCATTCTCATGTTGACAGTTTGGTGACATAGGGGTTTATGTACTAAGCCTTGGAGAGAGAGAGAGAAAGTGGCTGGAGATAAAGTACCAGGCAGTCAGCTCCTAACTGCCATCTAACAGGCTGTGTTTGAAAAATGTCAGGAGCTTGTTGGTTGGTACTTTATCTCCATCCACTTTTTCTCTCTCCAAGGCTTAGTAAATATACCCCATGGTCACTGATGACTATGTGGCCAGACACCTTTTCATCTTAGAATATGTATCCCCTTTGTCAGGTCTCTGGGGTTTTGAGTTGGGTATTAAGAGAGTGTTTGAAAGCTAGGAGGCCTGATGAGGCTCCTCCTCATGTGGGAAGTGACTGAGTACCAGAGGGTTTGTGGTACATAATCTGTTAAGGCGATATGCCAAAGTAAGGGAGCACTGTGCTGGACAGAGTGTTCCACTCAATACAGTAATAGAATATTAAGTGCGCTGCATAGAATAGAGACTAGTTGGAACTAGCAGACAGGAACACAAGGAATCGGAAAACAGCAAAGAATAGCGGCTAGAAACCAGTAGCAGGTCACAGGAGTGAAGTTGTTCTGGCACTAGTCTGTTCACCACAATAGCCTAAAATAGGAAGCCCTATCCCCTGATCGGCTCCTTGGGTTAGCTGATCCTAGAGCAGCTTCTGGTTGTTGATCAGAGAGCCATCTGACAAGAATCAAGATGGAGGCGCCCATGCACCACCAATATGAGAGATGATCTTACAGATTGGCCAACCACCTAGCAGATTCGGCTAGGGATGTCTAGGAAGTTGTAGCGCCGTGTCAGGTAACGGGGCCTGGATGTTTGATGTGTGACAGTATCCCTCCCTCCTTTAGGAGTGGTCACTGGACACTTATGAGGTTTTTGTGGGAAGTCAGCATAAAATTTACGAATGAAACAAGGAACATTAGCATCTGAGGCATATATCAATGCCCATTCTGAGCCATACCCCTTCCAGTCAAATACTGTAAATATCAATGAGAGCACCAAGATTCAATGATCTTCCTTTATTCAAACCCTGTTGATTTTTGACTTTAGGTTACCTGTAGGTTGCAGAATGGAAACAATTGAGGATCAGGGACTTTAAAAAAGACATATGAAAGAAACTGTGCTCGAAGATATGGAGGCAACTCATAACTTGAGTTATGTGTTAGGGACCGATGAAGCATGGAGCAAACTTCATGAATGGAACTTTTAGTCTTAAATTCTGTGTAGCTAACCAGACCTGGGGGTAAATGTACTAAGGTGGGAGTTATTTTTAGAACTGGATATGTTGCCCATAGCAACCAATCAGATTCCATTATTTTCTAGAAGCAGCTAGATAAATGTTAAGTAGAATCTGACCTGTTCTAAAAAAAACTCGCACCCTAGTAAATTTACCCCATGTCTCCTAGCTTTAAACTGGGATCAGCTGTGCCTTTCCTGTCCCTGTGGACTTTATAGGATTTGGAAGCTTGGAGCAGGGAAGCTGGACTTTCCTTCAACCTTTTACAAAGTTGCATAGGAAAGCTTCTTATGCAGGAACAGACGCTGACTCTAGCAATGCAAATTCTGGTACTCAAGGATGGTGACTATAGACCATATAAAATGGAGTAGAAGTTAAAGAGACATGATATTGTGACCAAATTCAATCCATGGTAGCTGATCTACCCAGTCATCCTGTGAAGAGATATAAATGTGACGAATCGTCTCCAAGTCTTGGATTTACCCTTTCTGTCCGGCCATTAGACTGAGGGTGATATATAGTAGAGAATTTGAGTTTTATTTGTAGAGCTGAACATAAAGCACACCAAAATTTGTCTGCAAATTGTACACCCCAGTCAGAAACTATCTCCACCAGACCTTCGTGGAGTCTGAATATCTGCTTGATGAATAGCTGAGCTAACACGAGTGCAGAGGGCAATCTTTGCAAAGGGATGAAATGAGCCATTTTGGAGGAACCATCAAAACGCCACAAATGGTGGTAACATAATAACATAGTATTTGAGGTTGAATAGAGGCAAATTGCCCATCGTGTTCAACGTGTTTTAAGTTGTGATGATTCTACATACTTGCTAAATAATGTTTTATGACTAGTTAGCTACTATAATTCATGTTACCCCCGGATTAACCACGTTGATATTTTAAGTATTATAACCTTGGATAGTTTTTTAATTCAGAAATTTATCCATTCCTTTTTTGAATCCAATTACAGAGTCCGCCATTACCACCTTCCCTGGCAGGGAATTCCACATTCTGATTGCCCTAACAGTGAAGAACCCTTTCCTCCGTTGCGTTCGGAACTTTCTCTCCTCCAGTCGCAGCGAGTGCCCACGTGTCCTAAACTGTGTTCTTTTAATAAATAATTCCTCTGATAACTCTTTGTGATGTCCCTTTACATATTTGAAGATATTAATAATATCTCCTCTTAGGCGCCTCTTTTCTAGTGTATACATATTCAGCCTAGTAAGTCTTTCCTTATAGTCCAGTCCTTCTAGGCCTTTAATCAATTTAGTAGCTCGCCTTTGAACACTTTCGAGTTCACTGATGTCTTTTTTATACAATGGTGCCCAAAACTGAACACAATATTCCAGGTGCGGACGTACCAATGCCTTATACAGCATCATGATTACATCCGAGTCCCTTGTCTCAATTCCCATTTTTATGCACTCTAGCACCTTACTTGCCTTCTTTACTGCGTTTTGACATTGTGTACGGTTATTAAGCCTATTATCAATGAATACCCCCAAATCTTTTTCCAACTCTGTTTCCCCTAGGTGTTCCCCATTTAATATGTAGGATGCAAGTTTGTTTTTAGTCCCAAAATGCATAACCTTGCATTTGTCTGTATTGAACCTCATTTTCCATTTAGACGCCCAGAGTTCAAGTTTAGATAGATCATTCTGCAAGGACTCCACATCCAATTCTGAATTAATTACCTTACACAGTTTAGTATCATCTGCAAAGATTGACACTGTGCTTTCCAGGCCTATTTCTAGGTCATTGATAAATATGTTGAACATTAGTGGTCCGAGTACGGACCATTGTGGTATTCCGCTGACTACTGGGGACCAGGTTGAGAACTTCCCGTTGACCACTACTCGCTGTACCCTGCTATCCATCCAGCTGCTTATCCATGTGCAAATAGTTTTTTGTAGGCCAATCTCCTTTAATTTGATCATCAGTCTCCTGTGAGGAACTGTATCGAAGGCTTTTGCAAAATCTAGGAAGACCACATCCACTGCTTTTCCTTGATCAAGATTATTGCTCACTTTCTCGTAGAAGCTAATTAAGTTAGTCTGACATGACCTGTCCCTCACAAACCCATGCTGGTTCTTGCTAATAATCCTAGCGGACTTTAGATATTCCTGTATGACGTCCCTTAGAATTCCTTCCAATATTTTCCCCACTATAGATGTTAAACTAACTGGTCTGTAGTTTCCCGGAAGATTTTTGAATCCCTTTTTAAATAATGGCACTACCTCAGCTATACGCCAATCCTTCGGTACCATGCCTGATCTAATTGAACTATTGAAAATCAAGTATAGGAGTTGTGCTAGTTGAGAACTAAGCTCCATAAGAACCCTCGGGTGAAGTCCATCAGGACCAGGTGATTTATTAATCTTAATTTTGCTTAGTTTCTCCCGGACTACTTCTTCGCTTAAACAAGTATCTAACCATGAATCATTACTGTCACAATTGTTATGCTCTACTCCCACCATCAGTTCTTCACTGGTGAATACTGATGAAAAGAATTTGTTCAGTATTTCCGCTTTTATTTTGTCATCATTTATCAATTCTCCTAATTCATCTTTTAATGGACCTATATTCTCCGTTTTTTAACCTTTTACCGTTTATGTATTTAAAAAACTTTTTAGGATTGGTTTTACTCTCTATAGCGATTTGCTTTTCATTTTCCATTTTAGCTGCTCTTATTGCTTTTTTGCATTTCTTATTACACTCCTTGTAATACTTGAAAGACTCCTCCTTTCCATTAGATTTAAATGCTTTGAAAGCCCGCTTTTTTTTATCCATTTCTGCCTTAACCTTCTTGTTAAGCCACATCGGTTTGACTTTAATACTCCTGTGTTTACTGCCCATGGGAATAAAGTTATAAATATTGCTATCCAGCAACCCTTTTAAAACATCCCACATTTCCGAAGTGTTCTTGTTATTAAACAGAACTTCCCACTCTATGTCGTTAAGTGCACATCTAAGCATACTGAAATTAGCATTCCTAAAGTTAAAAGTTTTGGTGGAACCCCTGTAGCTATGTTTCTTGAAACTGATGTCGAATGTGATCATATAGTGATCACTGTTACCCAAAGTTTCCCCAACTTTAGTGTTTGATATAAAGTCCACATTATTAGTAATTACTAGATCCAGGGTAGTTTTACCCCTAGTTGGGTCCTCGACTAATTGAGACAAGTAGTGATCCCTAAACATATTTAAGAACCTGCTGCCCCTCGCTTTAGCACATGAATCGTTACTCCAGTTTATATCTGGGTAATTAAAACCCCCAATGACAAGGATGTCCCCCAATCCTGCAGCCGTTTTGATTTGCTGCAATAGTTGTTCTTCCTCATGTATGCTAATATCCGGCTGTTTGTAGCTCGTGCCTATGACTAGTTTTTTTGCATCAATTCCCCCACTTGAGATTTCTACCCATAGTGACTCCACATTATAGCCAGTCTCCTCATAGTTAACCTCCTTTAGGTATGGTTTAAGTCAGGCATGTCCAAACTGTGGCCCTCCAGGTGTTGAGAAACTACACATCCCAGCATGCCCTGACACAGCTTTAGCATTCTCTGACAGCAAAACTGTGTCGGGGCATGCTGGGATATGAATTTTCACAACAGCTGGAGGGCCGCAGTTTGGACATGCCTGGTTTAAGTGATGGTTTAACATAAAGACATACACCTTCTCCTCTTTTGTTAGTCCTGTCCTTCCTAAAAAGAGAATACCCCTCCAAGTTAGCAACCCAGTTGTGAGAGTCGTCCCACCATGTTTCCGTAATGCCTATAATGTCATACTCAGCCTTTGATGCTAACAATTCCAATTCCCCCATTTTACCTGCTAGACTTCTTGCGTTTGCAAGCATACATTTTAGTTTATCGGTTCCTTTATTTGTTTGTTTTCCTAAAGATTTCCCATCCTGGTTAACTAGTGCATCCGTAGAGTTACTGATACAGACTGTCCTTCTCGCTCCCTCTTCAACCCCACCGTACTTAGTATTGCCCACTTTACTTTTCTCTTTGGTCAACCCAATGTTCCCATCTAAAATCACCGCCCTGACATAAGTCCTGTACAACATTTTCTATAGTCTGTAATGATGACACATAATTGTTATTATTTAATGCTTTAGCAATACCTTTCTTAACACCCTTAATAGAACCCATGTAAATACCCTTACCGGCTGCACTTTCCCTCCAGGTGCAATTTGTCACGATAAAAAAGATAGCGCCTGACTGAGAAGTCCACCCAGTGTTCCAAGAACACAAACCCCTCTTTCCTACACCAGTCTCTGAGCCACACATTTACCTCCCTAATCTCCCTCTGTCTCCCTGGGCTAGCGCGTGGCACTGGTAATATTTCGGAGAAAATTACCTTAGATGTCCTTTTTTTTAGTTTCTGGCCTAAGTCCCTATAATCTTTCTTAAGGACATCCCACCTACCACTAACTTTGTTGTTGGTGCCAACGTGCACCAAGACCGCCGGGTCTTTCCCAGCCCCTCCCAACAATCTATCTACCCGAATACCCGGGAGACAGCAGACCGTACGGCGATCATGGTCCCGGTAGCAGATTGCCCTATCTGCCTTCCTAATGATAGAGTCCCCTACCACCACCATCTGCCTGGGCGCCTCTCTAGCTTTCATCCCATCTGAGCCAGAGGGACCACTCCTCCGGTTGCTAGAAGGAGCAGTCTCCTTCGGCTCCGTCATTTCGTCACTTTCATCCACCGAATCTTCGTCCAATCGGGCAAATTTGTTCGGGTTTGATAGATCCGAGATGTTGTGCCTCCCCCTCTTTTTGTCCCTTCTAACAGTGACCCAACTGCCTACCTGATTTTCCTTATCTACCAGTGACCCCTGCTGCAACTCCTCCACCGTTCTATCTAAACTTCGCTCGAGATTGTAAATATCCCTCAGTCGTGTAACGGTCTGCTCTAGATCAGTTACCTGGGCTTCCAGGGCAACCATTCACGCACATCTCGTGCATATGTATTCGCCCTGGGTCGGCTGCTCCAGGTGCGCATACATCTTGCACGACACGCACTGAGTGAGACTCTCAATCACGGCCCCTCCCATTGTTTGAGAACTCAACTCCCTATTACCTTTCAAAAGTACAATAAAGAGAATAAAAACCAACTAACCAATACAATCAATACACAATAAGTAAGTAATCAATACTTATCTGAGTGGGACCTCTCCTGCGGCACCAATACTCCACCTAGCAGTTGCAGTTGTTCAAGCTCACTGCACCTCCTTTTCACTCGGCTTCCAGCTCCTGCTAAATAAAAAATAAAAAAATGCCCCTCACACACGCACAATCACAGCCCCTCTGCTACTCCAAGTAAGAGACCCTCTCACTCACTCACAAGGTCAGCCCCTTGCAGCCTCACCAGAAGTTTAATGGTATTGCAAATATGTGTGTTCCTAATTGCGTATTATAAAACTCACCTTTTTCTGTATTCAAACTCACCTTCTGCTGATTCCAACTCACATACACTTACATACACTTACAAATCCAAGCTACACTTTGAAATACAAGCTCCCTTACAATGAGCAACATTATATGGTATATTAGTTTGACGGTGGTAGGTCAGTAATTTAAACCATTGAAAATGGGTCCTAAGGCATGTGGCAGAGACAGGCGATGTAGCTACCCAGTAGGAGACTGCCTAAAGGTTTTCTGTTGGGCACACTTCGGACAGGCAGCTACAAGCTCCTTCACGTCTGGAGTTGATGTAGGCTACCAATAATTTGGATAAAGTCTTGTGAACTTCGACATGGCTGGCAAAGTGGGAAGTGTGAACCCAAAGTAATAATTTCTTGCATAGGTTTTCAGAGACAAAAGTTTTGGCACCCATTGTCATCTTGCATGTTTTATTGAACCAAAAGTAAAAATGTTAGTGAAAGCCATGCAAGGTACAAACATAGACATACAATGTTCCTGCACATTTAACACATTTATTTTCTTAAACAGATTAAAAGGGAAAAAAAAACACTTTGAATATGGCATCTGCAAGAGTATGAGCATTGCTCCAGTTCATTCATTAATATTATTTCAAGACACCAATGTTGATTGACTTGTTATTTTCTTTATTTAATCCAGATGAAGGCATTCCCAGAATTGAGTAAATGCGCTTAACCTGTTAACCTCTGAGAATGTTAAACCTACTCTTCTCTTATCAACAATGGGTTGCTCTAAGCAGCTGACCAATTACTTGAAAATTATGATGATTATTACTATGGACAGGGATGTATAAGGCTTTTTATCTAGTAATAAAGGAGCAGAGTTGAGAGAATAGGAGCCAACGTAGCTCAGAATGGAGACTGGGTCAGTAGCAATAAGCACTAAGGGTCAGATATATTAAGCCTGGAGAAGTGATAAAGCAGTGAAAAAGAAGTGATAAGTGGAAGGTGATGACGCACCAGCCAATGAGCTCCTCACTGTCATTTTTCAAACCCGTAATGATTGGCTGGTGCATTATCACCTTCCACTTATCACTTCTTTATCACTGCTTTATCACTTCTCCAGGCTTAATACATCTGCCGTAAAAAGTAGTATAGCTGGGGCTAGGGTGGGCTGTAACAGGCATGGGTATTTAGTAAGTATTTTATTTTAGTGCTGGCAGAGAGTCTGATCAGGCATGGTAGGGCATTCCATACATGGGTAGCAGCACATATGAAGTTTGGAGTTGGAAGATAGAGATGGTTATCAAAGAGGAGGCACGATAAAGGTCAGAAGCAGTTCTAAGACTTCATAAGGGAAAGTATTTAACAATAAAGTTTGAGTTGTATGTAGCACTGATACTTATGATGGCTTTTAGGTGTGGTCAGTGATTTGAATTTGATTCTAAATGGTTTTGGTACTGCATTGAGCCAAAGAGTTCTCTACCACCAGATTTGTAGTGGTGGTAGGGGAAGATCAGTCTTTCAGTGGCATTTAAGAAGGATTAAAGCATGGGCAGGTGGGTAAAGGGATTACAGATAGTAGTGTATTGCAGTAGTCAAGATGATAGATGATCAGAGCATGTATTTTAATTTTGATGTTGGTGGAAGGGCTAAAGGGATGCTGGTCTAAACAGGAGACGTACAGTGTGGAAGTCTGGACTCACTATAACACTTGAGGTCATATGCACTTTTCCTCATTTCCTTTACGACTAGCAATCCATCTTGTTTTATTTGTTGTCTTAAAGCTAGTCTAATAAAATTGTTGAAAATTAGTTCCGACCTGACACAATTCCTTGTCTACCCACATATATGTACCTCCTGGTCCCCTAGTTGACACGAGAAAAGGAATGTGACCGTCAAAGAAAGGAGAACAAGGATATCAAAGATACCTTTATGAATATGTCTGCATTATTTATTGTGAGTTGGGTACACCCAATATTTCTCTCTGATTCTGTCTGTATGGTGGTAATTCCAAGTTGATTGCAGCAGGAATTTTGTTAGCAGTTGGGCAAAACCATGTGCACTGCAGGGGAGGCAGATTTAACATGTGCAGCGAGAGTTAGATTTGGGTGTGGTGTGTTCAATCTGCAATCTAATTTGCAGTGTAAAATAAAGCAGCCAGTATTTACCCTGCACAGAAATAAAATAACCCACCCAAATCTAACTCTTTCTGCACATGTTATATCTGCCTCCCCTGCACTGCACATGGTTTTGCCCAACTGCTAACAAAATTCCTGCTGCGATCAACTTGGAATTATCCCCTATATGGGTGGATTTTTCATCTCCACGTATATTTGTTGGGGAAATCACAATAAGATACCCTTATGTGTGGTAGCCACTGCTTGCCAGTGTGAGCAGGGTATGACTACCTATATGTTATCTCAAGGGGAAAGAAACAACAACTAGTGTCCTGCTATACCTGGGTGTTAGCTAAAGAAAAAAATCTTTACAGACATAATACACTATTGGCCATTTTTGTCCCCCTCTCCTTTTTTTATCTCCTTTCTCATGAATATTGGAGAGAAGGATCATACTCCTGGGGAGGATTCCCAGACGTATACATGAACAGGCCGTGAATTTCATCTTATCTATGAGACAGTTCATTTCTTCAGGACTATTAATTGAACCTCCTAGAGCAGGGGTGGGGAACCTGCGGCCCTCCATCTGTTGTTGAACTACAGATCCCAGCATGCCCTGCAACAGTTTTAGCATGGCCAAAGAGCAAAACTGTTACAGGGCATGCTGGTATGTGTAGTTCAACAACAGCTGGAGGGCCAAAGGTTCCCCACCCCTGTCCTAGAGTATTAAGGACTTACCCCTCTTGTGGTAGTATTGCAACTTATACACTGTACAGTATACTAACCTTTTGTATATTATCTAAATTGGTACTTTAATAGGCTGTGCGCAGTAGTAAGGTTATTTGCTGTGTATTTAGCTGCGTATTATTGGGTGGGGGATGACCCACCTTTTATAAACTACCAGTGTAGCCACCTGTGTGCACAGTAGACCTCTATATATCTTATGTTTTTTATGTATATTAATTTTGGCTACATCATAATAAAAGGCAGAGGTGGGGACAACCTGAGATCCTGGATATAAAGGGGAAGGCAGAGTCTGAGTGATACCAAGGCACAGGGAAGATCTACAGTCAACAGGCTGATCCCAAATGGTCCACATTGAAAAAGGTTGACAGGGTCAAAAGGTCGACAGGTAAAAGATAGATAGTAGAAAAGGTCAATGGGGTAATAAGGTCGACAGGGTTAAAGGTAAACACAAAAAAAGTTTTTTTTGTGTTTTCACTTTTTTTGCCACAATAAAACCCCATTAGTGTACCACTTTGCTTTCCACACTTTGGACAAGGTGCCTCGCTGCACTTAACTCAGGTTATTATTCCCAGTCGTACTCCATATGGATGGTAAAGGATGAAAAAGTGGAAAAAAAGTAAAAAAAATATGTTGACCATTGTCATGTTGACCTGTTTAACCTGTCGACCCTTTGTACTGTCTACCATTTACATGTCAACCTTTTGTATGTGTTGACCAAATGCATGTTGACATGTTGGCGTTGACCTATTGACTGTCAACATTTTACTGTTGCCCTATCATCTGGATACCAGGTTTAAGAGAGGAGGGGGCCTTGTGCAATTCCGTGTGGGCCCCTCCTCTCTGCAGTGTAGTAGGCTCTTCACATGCGCAAGATCACCGGAAACATGTCGCCCGCCATGTTCTCTGAGACGAATCACTATTGCGCATGCAAATGTCCACTGCCACATTTTCCAAGTGATTTATGCTGCAGCAGCAGCATCGACGCTGGACTTCGGAGAGGTAAGTAATTGAACATGCAAATAGTAGAAGATATTTCCCTGAAATTCACACAGGAATGTGCAGCTCAATCATGATGTGATGACCAGCAATCACAGAAGAGTACAAATATAAAAAAAACATGAATAATCAAGTGCTCTTTCACTAAGGTATAGTATACCTCCTCAAATGAAATAGACTAGTGGTGTAATGGCAACCAACTGTGTTTAAAAAAAGTTCAACGTCATGGAAAAATGATAATGAAATGCAGATGTAGTCACTTGTGGGTTAGATATAGTCCTCCTTCCAGCAGAACTGGATCATCAATCCCAGTGGCAGCAATAAACTTCTCAAATCAATCATATTCAAAATCACAGGAAATGCATACTCAGGTGCCTCTCAATAATGGTTTTCAACACAATGGCCCCCACAGTGTCAGTAATACTTCCAAATGAAATCATCAAAGGAGAGATAGCAAACAATTCCAATCAACACAGGTAATGGTAATGGCTGCATACCACAAAAAAAAACTTTTAAGAAAGGCACAATTTTCAGCATATAGGGGGATTGCGTAATTTCTCCTCCTATTGAGCAGTATCACCTTTCTTCTAGGCAGGCATTCCAAATCTCTGTCCTCAAGAAACACTGACTGTGCAGGTTTTAGTGATATCCAGTCTTCAGCACAGATGGTTAGATCAAAATAACTGAGGTACTTATGGTCACCTGTGCTTAAGCATGGATATCACTAAAACCTGGACTGTTAATGTGCCTTGAGGGCCGAGGTTGGGAAAGCCATCCTTCCACAGGTCCAGAGTGGCAGCTTATCCAGTGTATAACACACCAATGCGTTTCAACCATACAGATTTTTTCGAGGTGTACATATTTGCTTGGGCACCAGGTTTTTATAGTGTAGATGCTAGTCCCACCCCACTTCCTGTGTTAGAGGGCGGGACCAGCAAACAATGCTTAAACTGGGTGCTGCAACTATAATATTAAACACTAAAAACTGCAGTGCAATGTACAGATTCTGGATTTTCTGACCTGCAATAATACAAATTGTATATATCTTTTTGAATGTATATGTGGTCTTCAATATGTAGGGAAAACATTGAGGAGATTAAGGGAGAGGAACCGGAGTATGCATCCTTGTGATTTTGAATATGATTGATTTGAGGAATTTATTGCTGCCATTGGGAATGACGATTCAAATCTGCTAGAAGGTGGACTATAACCACAAGTGTTACATAGTTATATAGTTGACAAACAATTTGGAAGCCGCTCAATCATACCTGGAGGTAATTATATATCAGGTGCTGGAAGGGGGAGGGGTCACAGACAAACAACAGACAAAGAGGAAGGGGGGTGCAAATCCCCACCCCCAAATTCCCTTTCGCACACTGAAAATTACCTGTAACCATCCCTGAATCTATCTGGTAATAAAATTCAGAGAATTTGTCACAAATGTTTGCAAACACATGTTTAGCTGCTGGCCACTTCACGGCTTCTCTGATACAGCAGTACTAACTCTACTTGATAGCAGTGCCCACATAGGGCCATGTAATTTGTCACAGTACGCCTCATGATAAAGGCTATTACTAAAACACTTCCAGACAGAGAGCTAACTTACCCGGGAGCCACCCCCAGGATCTCCCATTGGCACTACAAGGAACAGCATGCCTTCCAAATGCTGCTCCCATTCAATGCCTCATGCACACAAGCAGACAAACAATTTGGAAGCTGCTCAATCATACCTGGAGGTAATAGTTATATATTTGTTGAGGTTGAAAAAAGACAATTGTCCATTGAGTTCAACCTATAGTGCTATATGCTGTATTATCTCCAATTGACTTATAACCTTCGAAGCTATTTTCCGCTAAATATTTGTCTAATCCTTTCTTAAATCCCTCGATTGAGTCCGACATTACCACTCTCTCCGGCAGTGAATTCTATAAACTCACTGTCTGCACTGTGAAGAAACCTTTCCTACGCTTGGTCTTAAACTTCCTCCCCTCCAACCTAAGGGGACGACCACATGTCCTGTGTACAGAGCTCTTAATAACTAAATCACCTGAAAGTTCCTTATATTGCCCCTTGATATAGTTGAAGATATTAATCATGTCCCCTCTTATGCGCCTTTTTTCCAGCGTAAACATATCCAGCCTAAGTAGTCTTTCTTCATAATCCAATGACTAAGTGACTATGGGGGACATTTACTAAGCAGTGATAAGAGGGGAGAAGTGAGTCAGTGGAGAAGTTGCCCCATCAACCAATCAGCAGCTCTGTATAAGTTTATAGTGGCCCTCATTCCGAGTTGTTCGCTCGGTATTTTTCATCGCATCGCAGTGAAAATCCGCTTAGTACGCATGCGCAATGTTCGCACTGCGACTGCGCCAAGTAACTTTACTATGAATAAAGTAATTTTACTCACGGCTTTTTCTTCGCTCCGGCGAACGTAATGTGATTGACAGGAAATGGGTGTTACTGGGCGGAAACACGGCGTTTCAGGGGCGTGTGGCTGAAAACGCTACCGTTTCCGGAAAAAACGCAGGAGTGGCCGGGGAAACGGTGGGAGTGCCTGGGCGAACGCTGGGTGTGTTTGTGACGTCAACCAGGAACGACAAGCACTGAACTGATCGCACAGGCAGAGTAAGTCTGAAGCTACTCAGAAACTGCTAAGTAGTTAGTAATCGCAATATTGCGCATACATCGGTCGCAATTTTAAGAAGCTAAGATTCACTCCCAGTAGGCGGCGGCTTAGCGTGTGTAACTCTGCTAAATTCGCCTTGCGACCGATCAACTCGGAATGAGGGCCAGTATGCAAATTATAGATGTTACTTCAGTGCTGATTGGTTGCCATGGGCAACTTCTCCACTGGCTCACTTCTCCGCTCTATCTGCTTTTCATTATCATTCTTCTATGACATTGACTATTTTTAAACACAGTTGGTTGCCACTACACCACTAGACCTTTTCATTTGAGGAGGTATACTCAGTGAAAGAGCGCTTGATTATCCACATGTTTTTTATATAGGTAATTGAACATGGAGGATTAGCATGGATAAAATGACTTTGCTATAAGTGTATTGACAATCATTTTTGGAAGGTAAGTCTCAGTGAAATACAGGGTACAGGAAGTCAATATTATTAAACTCACTGGGGACATCCTAGACATCACAAGAAGACTATTTCTGTGCTGCGAGATTTCTGCTTAGAAGAGTGGGAAAATATTCTTAAAGCTAAACATGAAACACTCTTAGCTGACTGCAAGAATGTCTGCCGAAGTACAGAAGTAAGGGGGTTATTCAGGTTTTTGTGCAGGGTAAATACTGGCTACTTCATTATTACACTGCAACTTAGATTTCAGTTTGAACATACCCATACCTCCTAAATGTCCCGATTTCCTTGGGACTGTCCCACCAGCAGGCCGCAGTGTCCCATGAGGGGTGGAGGGAAGGGGGGGCAGTAGGGAGGCTCCTGCACTCGGTGCCCTGCTTAGCAGAGCAGCTGTGAATAAATGCTGTGCGCATGCACACAGCATCTATTCAATGGAGACAGAGGGAGAGGGGGCATGTCCAGCGCTATGAGCTGGGCATGCCCCCTCAATGATGGTAAACAGGGGTGTGACTCGCGATCGCGGCACTGCCCCGAGTCCTGCTTGTATCATTTAAAATGTTGGGAGGTATGCACACCAACCCAAATTTAATTTCTCTGCACATGTTACATCTGCCCCACATGCAGTGCAACATGGTTTTGCCCAATTGCTAACTTTTTTAGTTTGCTAACAAACCTGAATAAGGTCCTAAGTACTGAATGACAGGGTGGCAAAACTTTTACACACTTTTTCATTACCTTTTCTAAATAAATCTGATAACTCCAGCAATGAAAAAGTATTTGCAATGTGTTTTAAATTATCTTTATGGATTCAGAAAACTGTAATACACAGGGGTACATCATGTTCATCAAGCAAAATACCTTGGAGCAATTTGGACTGGATAGCTGAAGAAGAATACTGACTGTCTAGAGGAAGCGTGACCATCCATGGACATTCAGTATAACCGATAGACACTGTTTTCTTCTAGTGAGCGTATTTTATGTTGCTTAAAATAAAGCATTCAAATGAAAAGGATAATAAACCAGAGTAGTGATTATTATATTTTCGATCCTTCAGCTTGAAAGAACAATGGTAGACAGTTTCTCATTCCTGGAATTACACTGAGTGTGTGGTGTTGTAAAGAATATCTAATCAGCTTATTATTATATTTCAAATTCGAATCCATAAACCGGCTTCGATTGACACGATAAGCGGCCAATAAAATATATATTGTGGGGTTTTTTTTACATTTTAGTTAATACAGGTTGAGTATCCCTTATCCAAAATGCTTGGGACCAGAGGTATTTTGGATATCGGATTTTTCCGTATTTTGGAATAATTGCATATCATAATGAGATATCATGGTGATGGGACCTAAATCTAAGCACAGAATGCATTTATGTTACATATACACACAGCCTGAAGGTCATTTTAGCCAATATTTTTTATAACTTTGTACATTAAACAAAGTGTGTCTACATTCACAAAATTCATTTATGTTTCACATACACCTTATACACACAGCCTGAAGGTCATTTAATACAATATTTTTAATAACTTTGTGTATTAAACAAGTTTGTGTACATTGAGCCATCAAAAAACAAAGGTTTCACTATCTCACTCTCACTCAAAAAAGTCCGTATTTCGGAATATTCCGTATTTCGGAATATTTGGATATGGGATACTCAACCTGTATTAGTAATAGTTGCCAATGTGCTATATGTATGCGAGTTAAACCCCTAAAAGTCAACAGCTTTGTCTGAATTACAAATGACATACAGAATATTCCAGGAAATATTTTTATTTCGAACTAGTAAGCTCTTAGGGTAAATTTTCAAACTCATAATTCTTTATTTGTTTGCAGATTAATTTTTTTAAAACAAAAACTAATAGAAAGCTGCTTGCATAAGTATTCAAAACCATGTGATGTGGAAGTTCCAAGTTTAAACAGATGAATTTGACTTTGCAATTACCTGTGAATCATTTAAAAGGTTAGCTTTTATGGCTAAAATTGTCCCTAATTCAATTACCATTGGTCATACTGTGGGGTATATTTACTAAGGTCCAGGGGATATAGAAGCGGAGATGTTGCCCATAGCAATCAATCAGATTCCAGCTATTATCTTCTAGAAGGTGCTAGATAAATGATAAGTACAATCTGATTGGTTGCTATGGGCAACATCTCCACCTCTATAAATCCACACCTTAGTAAATATACCCCTGTGAATCTAAAGGAAAGCTATGTAGATGAAGACCAAAAAGCATCTAAGAAAATTAAAGATAAAGTTATAGTCATGCACAAGATAGGTTACAAAATAATATCCAAGTGGTTGGATATGCCAGTGAGCATTGCTGTATCAATTGTGAGGAAATAGGAGTTGTATCATACCATCCAGGCACTGCCTAGACATGGCTATCCCTCAAAACTCAGCATCAGAACAAGAAGAAAACCTGTGAGTATAGCCACAGAGAGGCCACCTATCACTTTGAAGGTGCTACAGAATTCACTGGCTGGGACTGGAGTGAAGGTGCACCAGCCATCCATTGTGAGAGCTCTGCACACAACCATCCTGCATGGAAGAGTAGTTTGAAAGAAGTCATTACTGAAAACAAACCACATCAAAACACATCTGGAGTTTTCCAGAGAACATCAGAATGATCCAGCTAAATTGTGAGATGTTTTGTGGTTAGATGAGACAAAAATTTAGCTTTTTGGCACCAATTTTAAATGCTATGTGTGGTACCAACCTAACACTTTCCTTAGAAAATAGTGAAGCATGGGGGTGACACTGTGGCAGCATCATGTTATGAAGATGCTTTCTCTCAGTAGATACTGGGCGTCTTGTTAAAAATTAAGCACTGATGGATGATGTAAAATATAAGGAGATACTGCAAGGCAACCTAAGTCTGTTGGAATACTACTGCTTGGGATATAGTTGACCTTTCTGCAGGAGAATGACCCTAAGTGCAAGACCAAAACAACACTGGTGTTGTTGCACAACAAAAAGGTGAATATTCTACAATGCGAAATCAAAGTCCAGATCTCAATCCCATTTAGAATCTGTGACACTATTAAAAAATTGCAGCTCACAAGTGTCATCCAACCATCCTGAACAACCTGGAGCAAATCTGCAAAAAAGAATGAGTCAAAATCACTCCCAAATAATCTGCAAACAAAACATGAATTATGTCTTTGAAAGTTTACTTTAATTAAAAGGCTATTGGATCACAATAAGAATATTGTCTGGAACAATCTGTGCAAGTGTCATTTGAAATTTGTTGACTTTTTAGGGGCTTAAATACTGTGTTTTGATTATTGGCAGAACCTGTGTTGAAAGGTGTCAGCGGTGTATGTTGCAGGTCCATCAACACAATGAATAGCTTAATCAGGGATTGGTGTCTTAACTAGGTACTGTAGAACGGCAGGATGTGAAACAACACAGGGTGCAGGTAGCCTGTGTCTGCAGCATACACCTGCAGATTCATGTAGTGTTGGCAGTTGACTACACCGGGCGGGAAGTGATGGTGACACATTGGCTTATTTAGTGTACCCAGCACTGTCCGGCACAATCTCCACTTGGAGACACTCAGAGGCACATCCTTACTATCCGGAGGACGGTAGATGGAGATGCATGGTAATGGCGTGCATGCTCAGTAGGTTCATTTTGTTGGAGGTCCTAGCTCAACTCTGTTACTATGATGACCACTGAGTAAATATAAAAATAATAGGTGTCTCTTCAGATCCACGAATATGTTGGACCATCTTATGGGTGTATTATAGTCACATAACTGGTTGAGAAGTCACACACATTGGGGCTATTCAATTATCCATGGGGAACGGCTATTCAATTAAATAGCCTTTTTCCCAAGCCTAAAAAAAATCCAGTTTCAGGCACAGAAACCCATTGATTCGCGTAACTGCAGAATCAATGGTTTTTTTTTCCCACGTGCAAACCCGATTTTGTCAAGGACTTTACCTTTAGAATGGTATAATAAATTATTGTGTCTATAGTGTCAGACTGGGGCATGAAGAGCCCACTTGGGAGTGCATTGGTAGGGAACCAAGCTTAAGGGAGGTGGCCACCACTCGAGGAGGTGTGACCAGCCACCAAAGAGGGATATAGCCAACCATAAGAGAGCATGCAAAGAATGGAGCCTCTTTATAAAGGGGACAGGGGTGTATCAGGACTACCCACTTTGATTGGCAGGAGGGTGTAGTTTCCATAAAAACAAACCAAGCATTAAAGTTCATCCATGATTCTGCTCCACCAAGTTACTGACCCCTAGCGGAGGTGGTGGTACTTTCAGGCAATGGGGCCCACCCGGGCTATCCCCTGTACATCTGTGGACCAGTCTAACCCTGTATAGATACACCAAGAGGTAATTCAGCATCTAAAGATGCTCAGTCCTTCCATATTCAGACACATAGCTGTACACCAGGGAAGGGCTTGTAGCAGTAGTAACATAGAAGTCACATACACAAAACCAGCAAAAGACTGCACATTACTACATGTGATACCTACATTGTAATGTAATGATGGAGATTAGCTGCAGAGAGGTACTAGGGTGTACGTAAACAGAAAATACAGGGTAAACCCCTGCTTACTGCATTTTCCAAATGTACTAAGCCCTAGCCGCCGGGTCAGTGCCGCGGAGGGGTTCGCCAGATTTTGCTTGTAAGTACATATGCGATTAGCATCGTGGCGATGGGCAGCAATGTCTCTTAGTACATCCTGCCCAGGAAATTGAAAATAAATGTTTCTTGCTATTTTATTTAACCACTGTGTTATGTCTAATGCTTTCATGTATTGCATGTGCAAACTTTGTCAGAAATTGATTTTGTACTCGTTTGAGCACTCATTTAATTTGTGTTGCCTGAAACACACGGAATCAAAGTAACTATCCAAGTCACATGGCTCTAACACTGGGCTTAAGCCTGGAAACAGTGTCATGCAGTTAGTGCCCTTAAACACTATGCTGCTGCTTCTCTCATTTATTTTGATTCTTGTGTTTTATATCTTGTTTACCCCATTCATTGTGTTAGTGTTAGACAAATATTGCTTCATTGGTGAATTCTTGCTGACGCTAGTTTCTGAGGTCTAATAAAAGCGCTTGGATGGAGCTTGTACAGTCCTGTGTGCTTGCCAGACCTGAAAGCTACAATACCTAGTAGGAACACAGTGGAATCACATTGCTGGTAAGTGCCCAATTTATATTTACAGTACAATAGCATGACCAGGTATCCAATAGTAATGAAACCCGAGGACAAATGCAGTATATTACAAAGAGATGGAATTCCATATTAGCTCTTATAATATGTTCAGTACTGTATGTCCTAGGTATGATAATCACAAAGGTTATAAGTGTCATATATTGCAATTATGCAATGCCTATAAGTAGTTATCTGAAACAGTTTTTACTTCAGATAGATAGATAGATAGATAGATATTCATAGACACAAATATGTCCGGTGTCACTCAGTGCAAATACAGGAGCCAGGCAGCGCTGTGATAACACA
The DNA here is from genome assembly GCF_028390025.1 of Pseudophryne corroboree. Classification (NCBI taxonomy): domain Eukaryota; kingdom Metazoa; phylum Chordata; class Amphibia; order Anura; family Myobatrachidae; genus Pseudophryne; species Pseudophryne corroboree. The sequence goes on from NC_086448.1 coordinate 294,239,222, forward strand.
TTGAAACGCTGCCTGGTTCCTTTATTTGCCGCTGGATATATTTGTATATTACTGGGTCCCACTTCAGGACTTGGTTTGGAGGGCATCTGCATCATTAAATTATTGTCTGCGTGAGGAGTGCTGCTTAAAAGGCTGCATATATACTGTGTGTGTATATGTGTGTGTATATATATATATATATATATATATATATACAGTATATATTAGATAAATTGTTAGACAGTATAAAATAGATATCAAAGAAGCAGGCTAAAAGTAGATTTGAAATATATATAAAAATCGATGTTATATAAAAAATTGTCTAGAAAGATAAATACCAAAAAAGGCAGATAGATAGATAGATAGATAGATAGATAGATAGATAGATAGATAGATAGATAGAATTCTATATTTCAAATTAAATCAAATGGCAGTGTAGTTAAGGGAAGTTATTTGTGTGCTTGTGCTCTGATGCACATACTGTATATCTTTCACATATAAATTAATTACCTGCTATCTCCATGTACATAATAGGTTATATACAGTACTATTAATAAAGTGCAACAGAATATGCTGGCTCTATAAAGTAACTGTTGTTATTAATAATAATAATAATAATAATAATAATAATAATAAGGGCAAATAAGAACCACATGATAGAGATGCCCAAAAAATTGCCCTCTCATAAAATAGTGCATAGCTACCAACTATCTGTTTTAACCATGACTTATCTATTAATTACATTAAAATTATTAATAAAAGTACGGTAATCTTAAACAAAGCTTGCATCTGAAACACTACTGTACATAATCAGGTGCCTTTCTTTTTTGCTCCGGCAGTTCCAGAACTGTAATACTGTATCTCTATAACTGTACAATGCTCTTCTGTCAGCACCTACCAAAGAGTGTTTATTTTGGATTAAAATGCTGCTTGTGCTGGCATATACGTATATCTGTAATGTATAGCCCTGAGGCATAACTAATACTGGTCTCTAGAGTCAGAGGGAGATACAAATTAATATGGATATTATTAGAAATGTCATTAGTTTGCAGAACTTGAGATGTAATAAACTGGGAGTGACCGGCAGCTTCAAATCAGTGTTTTATGTGTAGGTCTTTAGACTAATTTCTAGTTAACTAAATTATCAAAATGTCTTAGCTGTTTAAATGTTGTAACTAGTAAAGTTACTCACTTTACGTTTTTCTCTTGGTAATGTCAAGTATTAGTAATAACTTATTTATATGATCAGTTTTATTAACATAAATATTATTTTCAGAGTTTTTATTTCCTTAGTACAGTGTTTCCCAACCTAGGTCCTCAAGGCACACTAGCATTCCAGATTTTTGAGGTTAGCCATTCTTGAGCACAGGTGACTTAATTTGTACCTCTGTGTTCATGAATGGACATGCTTAAAACTGGACTGTTAGTGTTCCTTGAGGAGCGCGGTTCAGAAACACTATATCTCTAGGGGCCCCGTAGCACAATTTCCATGAACACCCCACCACCACCACCACCTTCCTCCGGAGGACCTCTCAGAGCTCCCAATGGACTATTCAAAGCCCCCACCCCCCACTTCATCTCCTTCCCCCCTTACACCTAGTGGACTACTTTCAGCAGGTTCAAAAGATTGCTTTTTATTCCTTATCAGTGTGCTGATAAGGCACATCTGCTCTCAGAGCCATCTCTATCTGTCCTCCCTGAAGCTGGGATGAGGAATGGCTGTTGTTAGGGGTTGTCCCTGCAGGCTCCATGCCTCTTCCCAGCATCAGTAAGGAGAGACGGAGCCGGCCGGGAGAGAAGATGTGTCTGCAGTACAGTAGCACACTGCTAAGGAATAAAAAGCAGCCAACGAGATTCAGAAGGTGAGCATCAATCTACTGGCAGCGGAACTAGGTGCAGGGGGAGGCTGTACGCCAGAGGTGGTCCAGGCCCCCCTGCATCTACTCTAGTGCTGCACTAGTATAGCTTTACATCAGTTCAATATACTTTACCATATGGCTAAAATCAACAGATCACTTTATTATAATTCCCAATTTCTATACCATATATATCATCTCATCAAGATGTGTTTTATTGTCAAGAGGAAGAGGCAGAACAAATGTTTTTGAACAATGACACTTGTAAATAAAAGGTTCTGTGACCAGGCGCAAAAACACAACAGGTAAATAAATGCAGCAAAAAACAGCTCTAAAAGAGGAAAGCTCATCAAGGTTCCTCTAAACACATAACAGACAAGTATTATGTTGCAGTCAATATGCAAAACCTGTGACCAAACTGTAGTTCTGTATAATAAAAAGATAATAACCTTTAATTTCCAGAGTTTCTCAAAGCAAAGTCCCACCATCAGTTGGAATGATTGAATGGTAATGAAGACGGATGATATGAATCCTTTTTTCACAGGAGAACTAGTATAATGGTGCAGTCACTTTCCATCCAATTTTTGTTGATGGGCATAAATAATTATTTGTATGGTATGCACCTAAAACAAAACAAAAAAGAAAGACTAAGAGTGCAGACACCCTTAATATGATTAAAAATTTAATATAAAATGCACTCACAAAGTAACAATATATAGAAGCATATAATACATCAGTCATCTCAAATGCAAGGACATCATATACTCATCGGACCAGATCACATCCAAGAATATTCACAGAGTTCCGGATACGACACATCTCCTTGGTAGGTCAAAGCAAGTGAGTCCCCGCAGTAGCCGGTCAGTGTATACAGCAACACCACTTTGCGCGTTTCAAATCTAAACTTATTTTGGATTCTTCTGAAGAAGAATCTGTTTGGATTTCAAACGCAGTGTGACTGTATATACTGAACGGCTACCCTTGGAACTCATTTGTTTTAACCTACCTAGGAGATGCGCTGTATCCGGAAATCTGTGAATATTCTTGGATGTGATCTGCTCCGAGAATATGGTGTCCTTGCACTTTAGACGGCTAATGTATTACATGCTTGTATATATTTTTACATTGTGGGTGTATTTTATATTACTTTTTTAACCGTATTAAGTGCACCTGCACTACTGGTCTTTCTTTTTTGTTTCTTTTATGTACACATCATGCAAATTATTGTTTATGCCCATCAACAAAAACTGAATGGAAAGTAACTGACCCATTTATACTATTTCATCTGTGAAAAAAAGGATTGATATCCTCAGTCTTCATTACCATTCATAGATTCCACATGAAGGGGTGACTTTGCTTTGAGAAACTCTGGAAATTAAGGTTGATAATCCTTTTATTATATTCTACAGAACTATGGTCACAGGTTTTCAGCAATGACACTTGGGTAATTTGTCACTACAATTTTTAATTATGCTGCAACCTCTGTAGACACCAGTAATGGGAATCTAAAAATGAAATGCGTTCATTTAACAGTACATGAAGATTTATTATAAGTGGATCAGATTAATTTTTGCAGAACAGATGGGACAAAAAAATGTTTATGTAAGATCTTTCAATGATCATAACTACAGTCACCAATGTGCCTGTGAAAACTGTAACGCAGTATAGAAATACATGTTTTCTTAGCCAATACAGTGGCTCACTTCAAATTACCTCTTATACATTGCATACATTGTTTTGTTTTAGCCATGAATAAAAATCTTCAAATATACTGTATGTTGTTCATAAATGATATATATTCAGCACAATGTTACTTTACAGAGTATGGGAAAGTATGTACCTACTGAGACGCATGGAATATATCTCCAATATTAGAATTTTTTTTTATTTAGTACCTTAATTACATACAGTAGATTTTGATGTGTGTTAAGTCTTTCCTGAAACATACTTGTAATATCATAAATCAGTCCTGGGGCTTTGCTTATTCAGATTTCGGCTCCATCTGGATATTTGGATTTATGGTAATGAGTACAAATGTTTTACTCTGCTGTCCCCGAAAAAAAAAAACAGTTGTGTTTGTAAATTCTTGACCTCATTGTACAGTAGACGTCTTGGATCCTAAGTTCTAAGTATACTTATATCTGCTTCTGTTTTGTCTCCCAGAGATGGCACTAAGAACCACAAAGGTAGACTTCTTGAAGCATGAGAATGCCTGTCACCACAACACGGCTGAGTTTGACAACCCACACCTAATACTGAGACGAGGGCAGGAGTTCTCTCTTAAGGTTTCCTTTAACAGGGAAGTGACCCAGAGGGATAAAATAATGTTGCAATTCACTACTGGTAAGCACTCCTCTTAATAAAACTGATGGTGACTGACGTTAAGGAGCTGAGTGAGTCACACTCAGATGAGGCTGCGTCTTTTGCTGCGTCTGCATCGCAGTGCTAATGCAGCAGCCGAGTTAATAAATACTGAGACACCAGAGGAGGGCACCCTCCTCTACACGGTGCAGTAGTCTCCGGCATGTGCCGGAGTCTACTGTGCATGCACAGGTCTCCGGAAACATGGCGCCCGGCATGTTCCGGAGACCAATTTAACTTCTGTGCATGTGTCGTGGCCATTTTGGCGTCGATTTTCACTGCGATTGCAGCGCCCGTTGCTGGACTCCGGGAAGGTAAGTATTTAAATATGGTGCAATGTGTGTGGTGAGGGCCCCCTTGGACCCAGGGGCCCATGTGCACCGCACACATTGCAACTACAGGTTGAGTATCCCATATCCATATATTCCGAAATACGGAATATTCCGAAATACGGACTTTTTTGAACGAGAGTGAGATAGTGAAACCTTTGTTTTTTGATATCTCAATGTACACAAACTTTGTTTAATACACAAAGTTATTACAAATATTGTATTAAATGACCTTCAGGCTGTGTGCATAAGGTATATATGAAACATAAATGAATTGTGTGAATGTAGACACACTTTGTTTAATGCACAAAGTTATAAAAAATATTGGCTAAAATGACCTTCAGGCTGTGTGTATAAGGTGTATATGTATCATAAATGCATTATGTGCTTAGATTTAGGTCCCATCGCCATGATATCTCACTATGGTATGCAATTATTCCAAAATACGGAAAAATCCCATATCCAAAATACCTCTGGTCCCAAGCATTTTGGATAAGGGATACTCAACCTGTATTATAGAAATGCCAATGTGAGACACTTACTTGCAGCGGCAGTGCAGTTCCATCTCAGTACATCTTTAGACACACCCTCGGATGCACCATCAAAACGTACACCAACACTATGGCAGGTACAGTTTCTCTGGCCTCCTATGTGAGCAGATTGTGTCTATGGATGCAGCCACTTACAGCGACACACCCATATCTGCTTAGCCACCTACCAGGAATTCCACAAACCATGCGCTAACAGTCTCATCATGTCAAATTGACTTAATTATAAATAATCCTTGTTAAAAATATTTATTTAAATTAAATAAAGCCCTTACATGCAGAAAAATACTGTATTATAGTAATGTGAATAGAAAAATCTTGGCTATCCTCAATTAGTCCCCATTAACTATGGTCCATTCATTCATTATAGGTCCTCGCGCAATGAAATCGAATGGAACGCTTGTGCTGATTGAGCTGAGTTCTTCATGCTTAACCAACAGCTGGAGTGCTACAATCCGACAGAATAACTGTAATGAGGTGATTACAACTGCTAGAAAGATGTACAGTTTTAATCCAACATTCATTTTTTCCCTTACTTTGTGTATCTATCTATATATATATATATATATATCTATCTATATATATATATATATATATATATATATATATATAAAACAGTTACTCTCCTGCCATGTTCCACCAGCAGCTACAGCAACCCATACTGTATAATTTGTATTGTTTCTATGGAAATATCAGCAAAGAATGCAATTTCAAATCAAAAGCATTACATGTTCTAATCCTTTGAATTCCGTTAGTTATGACTACAATCCTCCACTATTGGTGATTTTTACAGCAAAATAATAATTATTGCTTTTTGCTTTTTTTTTTGTAGTATATAATACCTGTCACTAGTCCTGCCAATGCAATTATTGGAAAATACTGTCTAAGTATAATAACAGGAAGAGGACTCGTTTACACGGCAGGAGATTGCCCCATTTACATTCTGTGTAACCCTTGGTGCAAAGGTAAAAAATAGTATCTGTCTGTTCTTAGTTAAGAAAAAGCAAATGTATCTACAGTTACCAATACTGTATGTCCATAAATGAACTGTTCAGACCCACTTAGTCCTGTACAACTAATGTAGAATTACCTGTGGGTGGGCATTGGGCAGGCATTTACAGGAGAGGTCATAGGGGTGTTTCTGGGTTCCGTTCGAGCTTTGAATGTGTGAGGAGCAAGAAAATCGTGTTACAGCCTGTAGGAGGAGCTTGGTGGACTGGAGATGTTCCTAGCTGGGTGAGAAGTTTATACGGAATCTGGCATATGTTGCATAGTACTTTTCTACACCTGAAATGGCTTCAATTTTACACATCCTCAAAGATAGGCATCAGCCTAAATTCTCAATGAGACATTTGGGCTCTAGGTGCATTTACACATTTACACAGTAAACCTGTTTGTTTGTTTGTTTGTTTGTTTGTTTGTTTGTTTGTGTGTGTTTATGGTGGTGGCTGCGCCTGGTTGCATGTGCAACTGCGTTGCCGCAATGTCTGCGCACTCATATATTCGCACCCATGACCCATACACATTGCATTGCCAGATTGTGTGTGCGAATAAGCTGCCAGCAACGATGAGCCTGGCTACTTATGTGTGTGTATATAATATTATATATGTGTGTGTGTGTGTGTGTGTGTGTGTGTGTGTGTGTGTGTGTGTGTGTGTGTGTGTGTGTGTGTATGTGTGTTCAGGAACTATGAGTATGGAGGTGGAGTTATTAAAAAAAAGTTATAGATAGAAAGATAGTTTATAGATAGTTGAAGGCGCTCAAAGTGGACTTTACAATAAAACTTATCTTATGGAAAATATTTTTTTGGCCCAGGACAGGTTCATGAACCCAGTTCCTGATTATGTCATATTTAATTAGAGGTTTTCTGATGCAAAAATAGCAGTGTGTATGTATGTATTATATGTATTTATAGGAGAGAACTGTGGCAATCACAGATCTTGTTCAGAATTTTAAAGGGACGCTGAACGTCACAAACGGGAAAGATCTCTGTGCACTTGTCAACATTTAATTTTTATTGATAAAAATTTTGTCAGAACAATAATTATCAATAAAAATTAAACATTGACAAGTGCAGAGAGATCTTAACCATTTGTGACGTTCAGCGTCCCTTTAAAATTCTGAACAAGACCCATGAGTGCCGCAGTTCTCTCCTACAGCCTGCATTTCTCTTTATGCAGAGGGCACAGGGGCATATACTTATTTGGATGACGTGTGTGTGTGTGTGTGTGTGTGTGTGTGTGTGTGTGTGTGTGTGTGTGTGTGTGTGTGTGAAATATAATATCACACAAGCAAATGTCATAAATGAGACTCTCACCATGCAGTATATTACTCTTTCCACTAAGAGCATTTCCAGTGGGATGCACAATTCTGCAAAGTAGGCATTGTTCGATTTTCTGGGGCAATTCCCAATAACGGGATATTGACGTGACTTACACTATGAATGCAGTAGTCTGTCAGATGCGTTTGCAGCATGGAAGCCATGTTTTGCACTTTCTTTTAGAGTATGTCTTAAAGTGTCTGATAAACAATAACAAAATGTCATGCAAATATATGCTCTTTTATACAAGACCTTTGAAAAGCGGTTGGGTCTCACTTTCGAAATATACTATATTTATGTATCTTGTTTGTATTGTATATTTATGTTACATAAACAACCAAGGGAGCCGAGAATGAGGAGGAAGGGCACTGTTTACCAGGGCCCGGGCTTGTCAGTGGGGGCCCGGACCAGCTGCTGAGTGGTATAAATGCCCTCTTGTTCATTTTTTGTACGCCACCCGGATTGTCCATGCCCTTCTCCCCCCAAGCCCCCCCCCCCCCCCTCCCCTCCCCTGGGAACTGGGCCCTGTTCAGCTCTCAACAGCCCTGTAAACAACATTATAAGCTACATAGCAGGGCCGGACTGCCCATCTGGCACTACAGAAATTGCCTGAAGGGTTGATAGTTTGATGGACCGGGCCAGCCACAGAGAAAGACCAGGGCTAGCTGAGGACTCTGCGTGGCTGCCTGGCTCACATAGACAGATGCTAGCCAAGCAGCTCCACCTCTTGGCGCTCTGCTCGGCAGCCCGGCAGACAGAGACATAGGGGTGCCGCAGGGCTGGGCCCCCATAACTTACAACATGCCCCCATGAGCTGTGACCATGTCCCCTTTTCATATGCACGAGCACCCCCGCCCCGTTCCTGCTACATAGTGTAATAAAATCCATTTGCTTTACAAGACAATGACAATCCCATGACCCAACTCCATTAAGCAGTAACTGCATTTAAATACAGTATAATAAATATTAGTCTGATTATATTTCTTTATGTTATTAGATGACAGTGTATATATGCCAGATGAGGAGGAGAGGAAAGAATACGTTCTGAATGACATAGGTTACATTTATGTGGGATCAACCCGTAAAATCACTGCAAGGCCATGGAATTTTGGACAGGTATGTATTATTTTACTTATACCGATGCAACATTATACTGGAATATGTTTATTAAAGAGGATCTGACACCTTGTCCTCTAATCTTATGTTTTGCTTTACAATATATAGTGTCTTCTGTAGCCTGGACGAATTTCCAAGCAGAACTTTAAGACTGCACTGTACTCTCTCCCGGGTTGGCTTTTGTATACATCACAACTCAATGCATTTTATAGTAATGCAAAAAATAACATAGGAGGACCTGGTGTAACGTCATCTTTATCATACCTGAAATGCAGCAGACAAGACACTGCTGAATGTAACAATAGGGCGTTATAATGAAATTATTAGTTAGATGAGGGGCAGACAACGTTTTTCTCTTTGGTGCCAGACATCCAACATTACATTACAAGCCCAAATGTCAGAAGTGCAACCACATCACATCATATATAAACATGTACAAAAGTAGTAATTGCTAAAAATGTTAGCGATTTCTCTGTCCTTACTTTTGTTAAGTTCATTTGCTTAGTGTAGGTGTATAATTTGTCAGTCTGAATAGGAATAACCAGCGGTTGCTCATTATCTATCTGCCTGGGAAGAGGGGGTGGGGCTGGCTGATCTCCTCGCTCCCTGGTCCTGCCCTCCTGATGATTGAGAGCTATTTGAACATCTGTATAGGCAGTGCTTGTTTACTGAGGCTGATCTGCCGTACCCCTCTAAGTGCCAGATGGATAATCAGGAACAAGGACTCAGCACACATTAGGAGAGTCTGTCTTGCAGTCTATGAAATGACAAAAAAAAAAATTATTGGTTGCTATAGGCAACTTCTCCATTTTATCTCTCGTGAAGGTTTGATACTGTACATCTGCCTATTCATGATTCTTAAATAGCATCCAAAAACCATGACAGTGAAGAGTAGAATGAGTGCCAGATGGGTGTCTTTTACAAGGCTATAGATGTATGACACCTCCTTTTTGCTAATTCATTTCTTAACATTCCATCCACTGTTATTGGACTGATTCTCCAGTGGGCATGACTTACTCTGCAAATGATTGTCAAACTGTATCAATTCATGTGAGATATGGGGTGGTATCTGTCTATGTACAGGGCGCATATAAAATATTTATAACGTGAAATACATCCCTTTTATTAATGAGAAGATGGTGTGTCCTTCGTATGACAACTTGATGGTTTCTCTGATTTCTTCTTCCTCCTCTCGTAGAGTCATATAGTGATCCCAATGATCATATAAAACAGAAGTAAAGACAAAAATGTGTAGAACAGTTTGTCACCAAATAGTTATTTCCACAAATTTAGGAAATAGAAGGGCGTACCCCACTCACACAGAGACAAGTGAGTGGAAACCCATAAAGGTATCTTTCAACCAAGTAAATTTCTTTAGAGTGTTGAAGACTAAATTTCAGGAGCGTACCCAAAACTCACAATAGTGGAATGATGAGAAATCACATAAAGGTATCTTTAAAATCTTTTGATCTGTCAGAACTTGATGGTTTCTCTGATTTCTTCTTCCTCCTCTTGTGGAGTCATATAGTGATCCCAATGATCATATAAAACAGAATTAAAGACAAAAATGTGTAGAACAGTTTTTCACCAATTAATTATTTCCACAAATTTAGGAAATAAAAGGGCGTACCCCACTCACACAGAGACAAGTGAGTGGAAACCCATAAAGGTATCTTTCAACCAGGCAAAATTCCGAAATAAATCCAAATCTGGTCGTCCCAGGCTACTCAAACAGTACTGTGAGTAGCCTGGGACGACCAGATTTGGATTTATTTCGGAATTTTTATTTTTTTATTTTTGCCATGTGTATTTCGACATCTGTTCATAAGAAGAAATGTTTTTGACTTTTTAATGTATTTGGGAAATAAACCCTCCGTTTTACCTAAACAAAGAGGAATCCTTCCCTGTTTTCTTCGTGTATCCTATGTGATATAATTTCTTGAGACCGAGGATAAAGATACCCTGATAGGAGTTGAATACCTCCATATCCAGTGAGTTGTGGTACGCATTTTCCTTGGTGGTAGAAAATTTAAAAGATACCTTTATGTATATGTTCCAACTGAAAATTGTGTAAGTTGGGGTACGCATCTGACAGATCAAAATATTTTAAAGATACCTTTATGTGATTTTTCATCATTTCACTATTGTGAGTTTGGGGTACGCTCCTGAAATTTAGTCTTCAACACTCTAAAGAAATTTGCCTGGTTGAAAGATACCTTTATGGGTTTCCACTCACTTGTCTCTGTGTGAGTGGGGTACGCCCTTTTATTTCCTAAATTTGTGGAAATAATTAATTGGTGAAAAACTGTTCTACACATTTTTGTCTTTAATTCTGTTTTATATGATCATTGGGATCACTATATGACTCCACGAGAGGAGGAAGAAGAAATCAGAGAAACCATCAAGTTCTGACAGATCAAAAGATTTTAAAGATACCTTTATGTGATTTCTCATCATTCCACTATTGTGAGTTTTGGGTACGCTCCTGAAATTTAGTCTTCAACACTCTAAAGAAATTTACTTGGTTGAAAGATACCTTTATGGGTTTCCACTCACTTGTCTCTGTGTGAGTGGCGTACGCCCTTCTATTTCCTAAATTTGTGGAAATAACTATTTGGTGACAAACTGTTCTACACATTTTTGTCTTTACTTCTGTTTTATATGATCATTGGGATCACTATATGACTCTACGAGAGGAGGAAGAAGAAATCAGAGAAACCATCAAGTTGTCATACGAAGGACACACCATCTTCTCATTAATAAAAGGGATGTATTTCACGTTATAAATATGTTATATGCGCCCTGTACATAGACAGATACCACCCCATATCTCACATTGTATATTGCTCTTGTAAAATTGGTGATTTTTACTTTGGCATTTGTTAGTGGACGGGCTGCATTGCGCCACACGGGCAAACCATTCAGAACAAACCTTCCTTTCTGTATCAATTCATGAACTAAGCTACAGATAAGAGGAATTATCCCCATTTTTTTGTGTTCTTTGACAGTTGACAGCTGAAAATGATCCAGGATCTGATATCCTATATACACACACTACACAATTATCTTTCCTATAGGAATGATAAATCTCCCTAAAGATCTTAGTGGTGATGATTTTTGCATGCAGTCTGTCAGACGTCTATGCACACTGCATTTGCTGCACAATATCTGCTGGTCAGGTCCAACAAATGTTGTGCAGCACTTCTGATATCAGGAGCTGATCTGTCAGGTTTATGATTGGCAGTCTGTTCTATGAGCTGTTTACATACTGTGCAATAATTGGACCATCCAACCTCACAACTATTATGCCATGGGCAATGACCATTATATCGCTTCATACCTCATCTGAAATTAGGGGGCGTGGCCTCATGGGTAGGGGACATGGTCTGCAATCGTGGCACCCTCCGTGAGTCCACATCCCCTACCAGCGAGGCCATTCCCCTAAATTCCAGATGAGGTACGAAGCGATATAATGGTCATTGCCCATGGCATAATAGTTGGGAGGTTGGATGACTCAATTATTGCACAGTTTTTGCCACTGAGGGGACATGCCCAGTGCCCTGTGAGCAGCTGGCATGCCCCCTATACCCCTCTCCACCGCTAGCAGTGGCAGAGCAGCGAGTGAGTTAGGGTCTCCCAGCTGCTCCCCCCACCGCAGGACACTGCGACCTGCGGGTGGAACAGTGGGACAGTTCCAGAAAAACGGGACTGTCCTGCCAAAATTGGGACAGTTGGGAGGTATGTGGTGCTTGTACTGTACATAAGGGTACAAAGATAATAATGTTAATCAACATCCAGTAAGAACTGTTTCCTGAGGTAATAACGTCAGGGACATACGTTCATCCCAGTCGCCCGGAGGCAAGTTGGAACTTGGTGCCCCCCTTCCCCTTAAAAAAGAGGAAAACAAACACGGTGTGTGTGCAGAGGTGTAGTTGGGCGCCATGATGCCCAGAGCAAGGGTATGTTTTAGCGCCCCTTTCCCTGTACTGAATTGAGTACCTAGCCAGCATGCATATAGGGATGTTGCTTAATGGGAAATGGGTGTGGGCACAGAATAGTACCAATTCACATTACAAGGCACAGCAGTGTCCGTTATTCACATTACACCACACAGTAGTACCCCGTATACAGGTTATGCTACATAGCAGTGATGTGCGGTGGGGTGATGCAGGTGATTTCCTTTCCTGTCATACGTTTGTTTTAGAGTTTTGACTATATAAAGTATATAAAAAATACATAGACTATGTTATAAATACCTTTTTTTTGTATTACTCTATTCATTTTTATAGTCACAACTCTAAAGTAAAAAGTCTATGACAGGTGAGGCAGTGCCCCCCCCCCCCCCCCCCCTGCTTACCTTGTATGCACATCTCTAATCAAACAACAAAAAGGAGTTTATACTGCTGCACCTGTGTATAATGCCAACATGTATATACTGCTGCACCTGTGTATAATGCCCACATGTATATACTACTGCTGTACCTGTGTATAATGCCCGCATGAACCAAATGGCTCATATATTGTGTGTAAAGCTGGCTCTGGTACTAGCCAGTGCCTCTTCAGCCATTTACCTCACTGCATGCCTCTGCTACATAGTAGAGCCCACATGGTAGAGCCCCTTATACACGTTACACCATACAGTAGAACTACTTATACATGTTATGCCACAGTAGAGCCACTTATACACATTACAGCACAGTATAGCCGCTTATACACGGGGCAGAGAGAGGTTCTGCAACAGCCAGGACAAATAGTGGTGCTGCAGAAGCCTGGGCAGAAAGAGGTGCTGCAGCATCTGCAGCAGAGACATGTGCTGCAGCTTCCAGGAAAGAGAGAGTTGATGCAGAAGCTGGGGCAGAGAGAGGTGCTGCAGTAGCTAGGCTAGATAGAGAAAGGTGCTACAGCAACAGGGGCAGAGAGTGGTACTGCAGGACAAAAATAATCCTACTGCACAGCTACATGCATACAGTGAGACATATAAAGAGTGCGGGTAGAGCGCCGGCATGTGCCGACTGTCAGTGCTTCCTGCTGTGTTGCCTCTGGCCTGCCCCATTCCCTGCCTACTGTGTTCTTTGAGTCCAAGTCAGTGTGTGCCCCCTCTGCAGCTGCCTATATAGAAGCCCACAGTGCAGCGAGAGGAGGGAGGATGGCAACGCACTCTCTAAATTTTTGGCACCTGGAGCCACCCCCCCGCTACACCCCTGTGTGTGTGTTTGAATGTGTAAATAAATAAATATACAGGGTAGTCCATAAGTGTGGAAAAACCCAGATAAAAAGGAAATGAGTAAAGAAATATTAATCCTAGTGTCTACACATATGATATGGGAGTGGGGAAAAACTTATTAGGATATGTCACCACTATGGTGGCCATCTAGAAGTTAAGACATTGGATTAATATTTCTTTACTCATTCCTTTTTATAAGACTGTTCCCTCACTTATGGACCACCCTGTATATATAAATGACTTACAGAATTATATAGATAGCGCTCTCAGCCTGTCTACTGGGACCGAAGCCCGCAGTGAATTGACATGGCTTCAGCTACACTGTGTGACAATGGCCAATGGGTCAGGGTCAGGGTCAGACTCAAGAGATTCAGCCATCTGCAGCATGTAGAATCAGCATTCACCAGTGGGTCCAATCTCACCGTCCAGCAGCAGTGGTGAATGCACCGTCGCTTGCTGCAGCGCAGGCTGAGCGGTACCAGACCAGAGCTGTCCTGTCCCCTATTGCAGGTGTTAGCAGGGCTCCTGGGACAGAACTGATTGACTCTGCAGCATCAGCGGGTGCGATGCAGAGCTCCGCTGGAAGAGCAGTGGTCACACTTGGATCCCGCTGTGAACCATACAGGTACTGTTGTACATGCAGGTGGCCCTTTAGGGCTTGGAGTCCGGTGGCAGGTGTCTCCATTGCCTCTGGGAGTTACGCTCCTGAATAGCATATCTAACCGGTTTGTACATATTAAGCAATTAAATCAGTAGAGTATTTCAAACAAGAAAAATAGCAGCTTTACACATAATGGGGCTTATGTAATGCAGACAGCTGGACTTCCGAGATTGCGGCTGAGCGTGTACGTTTTTTTTAAAGCGGCCATCATTTACAAGGCAAAACCAGGTTGGTTTTGCCTTGTAAATGATTGGCGCTTTTAAAAAAACACATACGAGTTCGGCTGGAATCTCGGAGCTCCGGCCGTCTCACACTGCATAACATCCAGCCCATTACTAATAGTTTTGTAATACAATGTTTTGACTGTCTGGTGCCCTTGAAGCAGAACATTCTCCCCAGAGTCTTACAAGCTAACAGTATATTTATGTTAGTTGCTATCCATTAGAAAATCAGAGGGATTCAGAACATATTATACAGCATATAGTAGTGTACGGCAGTACTAGTAGTCACTGAGTCATGCAGCCGCAGTGCTAGTAGTCAGAGTGACGCACCAATAAAAATATATTTTTTGTTTTGGCTCACACACAGATATATAGCAGTAGTGTACGGCAGCCGCAGTGCTAGAAGTCAGAGTGACGCACCAATAAAAATATATTTTTTGTTTTGGATCACACACAGATATATAGCAGTAGTGTACGGCAGCCGCAGTGCTAGAAGTCAGAGTGACGCACCAATAAAAATATATTTTTTGCTTTGGATCACACACAGATGATATACTGCAGTAGTGTACATAGTACACAGCCCCTTAGAGACAGAGAACACCTGGTCCTATACACAGCCACAGTATGCTACTATGCAGAGCCCTAACACAGTGACAGCACACCTATACAAGCATCCAACTCAAATCTCCTGCAAAACAACCCCTCTGCTCTCTCCTGCCCCCCTTTGCTTTCTCCTGCTCCCCTTCCTTAACAGCACAGAAGGAACACGTCCTTACTGTGCACTCTCCAAGTTTGGAGTAAAGATGGTGCCAATCACCAGAGATCCGACAGCGGGATGATGACGTGCCTCGTTTTTGGATCTGAGTCAGGCGAGCAAAACCGAGCCTGACTCTGTTCCAGGCTCGGATCAACAAGTTCCAGCAGGTTCAGTTCTCAGGGACTCGAAGCCGCTCATCCCTACTTAATAAGTTAATACATCTGCCCCTTTATTAGAACTAGGTAAGTTACACTTAGGGGTTCATTTATCAATCAAGCTCAATAAGTTTGTTTTCAAAAGAAGACTCCAGTAGATTGTTATGTTAAAGTGGACTTCTGAGACAGCTGTTATTTTGTAACAAGAGGCTATTCAAATAACATTGGGACTATACTCTTTGGATGCCACTGAAATAGTTTTGGAAAGTTGCAGGTTTAGTATGTAAAGAAGACTGTGGAACATGCTGATCAGCCCAACTACCATGCTAACGTAACCTGATGTTCAGGCTTATAGACAAGTGAGAAGAGTTGTAGTAGAACAAAGGGCTGGAGGTGGAGGATCTGTGCCCTGCCCGTTGATTAGAATAATGTGTACTACTCACCTGACACAGGAGACAGGTCCATATTTATGCAAAATGCCTAAGCAGAGGACCTGTAATGATGGAGACTGAGGCCATTGTGTTTTTAGGATTCAGTATGATATCCCGATGGAAGGGATTCCAGCTATCAGAATACTAACAGCGGCATCCCAGCCATAAGAATCCCAACAGCCCCCTGGAAAGTAACCTAACCCTCCCCTGCCCCTTACCCTAACCCTCCCCGGTGGTGCCAAACCCTAACTCTCCCTTCCCCGCAGCCTAATCTAACCCTCACCGCTTGGTGCCTAACCCTAACCTCCCCTTGTAACTTGTAAGTGCCTAACCTTAACCCCCTCTCCCCGGTAATTAACCATACCCTTCCCGTCCCTGCCCCCTAACCCTAACTCCCTTCTAGTGCCTAAACCTAACTGCCCACCCCCCGTGGCAGGACACGATTGCGTCCCGCTGTAATAACGGTCGAGATTCTGGGCATCAGTATTTTGGTAATTAGACGCCGGGCTTATGCCGTTGGTCGGAATTTCCGGCATCAGTATTTCAACTGCCTAGATACCGTCTGGCGGCATTTTAACTGCATATACATTTTCCTACTTCCATAAATTTTAGTATTGATTATATCATTATAATTATTATAGCGACAGTGTTTCTCTATTATAGTGTACACCCCATTAATTTCACTGTTATTATTAGTTTGTGTAGGGATGCAGGTAAATCAAATGGGCAGTGTATATAGGGGGTAATTCCAAGTTGAACGCAGCAGGAATTCTGTTAGCAATTGGGCAAAACCATGTGCACTGCAGGGGAGGCAGATATAACATGTGCAGAGAGAGTTAGATTTGGGTGTGGTGTGTTCAATCTGCAATCTAATTTGCAGTGTAAAAATATAGCAGCCAGTATTTACCCAGCACAGAAATAAAATAACCCACCCAAATCTAACTCTCTCTGCAAATGTTATATCTGCTTCCCCTGCAGTGCACATGGTTTTGCCCAACTGCTAAAAAATTTCCTGCTGCGATCAACTTGGAATTACCCCCATAGAGAGGATTCAGAGAAGACTCAACTTGGACAAATGTCAAAAAGTCATGAGCTATTGTAGGGGGTTTTGGCCCTCATTCTGAGTTGTTCGCTCGCTAGCTGCTTTTAGCAGCATTGCAAACGCTAGGCCGCCGCCCTCTGGGAGTGTATCTTAGTTTAGCAGAATAGTGAACAAAAGATTAGCAGAACTGCTACTAAATAATTTCTTGCAGTTTCTGAGTAGCTCCAGACCTACTCCTAGATTGCGATCACCTCGGTCCGTTTAGTTCCTGGTTTGACGTCACAAACACGCCCTGCGTTCGGCCAGCCACTCCCCCGTTTATTCAGCCACTCCTGCGTTTTTACCTGGCACGCCTGCGTTTTTTAGCACACTCCCTGAAAAAGCCAAGTTGCCGCCCAGAAACACCCACTTCCTGTCAATCACACTACGATCACTCGAGCGATGAAAAAACGTTGCTCCAGCTTGTGTAAATCTCCAAAGTTTTGTGTTAAATTACTAAGCGCATGCGCGCTGCATACCATGCGCATGCGCATTTTCCACCTAATCGCTGCGTTGCGAAAAACGGCAACGAGCGAACAACTCGGAATGACCACCTTTGTCTGTTAATTCTGTTGTTTTTACATACGGAGGAACTGAAATAGAAAATAATTTGAGCTGCCTATTACACTATGGAAGTTTGAATGTATGTTAGGGTGACTGGTTGTGATATTTCCATTTGATTTGTAGGCAATGTTGTGTTTTCTTTGGTTTTTAGTATGAAGTCGATGTGCTGGACTGTTGCATGTTTCTCCTCGACCGCAGTGAGCTCAAAGCTGCAGCAAGAAGGGATCCAGTCATTTTATCAAGGAAATTCTCTGCTTTGGTAAGTCTTATACCAGACATGTTCTTATCTTAGGTGTTGGTGCCACCCAGACCAGGATGAAGCTGAGTTCCCGGATCATCCTTAGGATTTACCAGGTGGCTCTTCAGGGCGCTACAGCACCCTGTACTGTTCCGGCCAAATGCAGGTGTCACAGGCAGCAGCAGTTCCACCCCTTAGGCACTGCTTACCCATCTCTAGTTAAGCTTTGATTTTAGGTTCCAATGCTCTGTATGTTATATTGGGTATTGTCTCAAATACTGTTCAAATGATTCTTCATTGTATTTTATTTTAGTTTTTTGAAGAAGCTACTCTTTCATACTGTACACATGGGCTAAACCATGCCCGCTAGGAAAGCCAATCCCGGGCCATTTTTTCAATCCCGGGTATCGGGATTGAAAAATGGCCATTCCCGGGATACCCGGGATTGGCTTTTAAGTGTGTGGCCGCCCCCTCGCCCCACCCCGTCCACCCCGCACACATTACTAACCCTATACAGCAGGCGGACGGGTGGGGATCTCTTCCTGCACTCCCTCAGTGCACGGCTGACAGCACAGCGTGACCTCATGCTGCGCGGGGGAGCCGGAAGGAGTAAGCCGGGCAGCATCTGAGTGTCCTGTGGACGCTCAACGCTGATCCCTCAATCCCCGGGATTGGACCTTCCAATCCCGGGATTAAATCCCGTCCGTTTTTGGCCCTAAATCCCGGGATCCCGCCAATCCCGGGTTTGGCCACCATAATGCCCGCATTAGGGAAACCTTGCCCACTCTTCTGTTGCTACTCTAGTATTAGTTGTACTGCTCCTTGTGTGCCACAGAAGTCTTCCTGATTTTCAACCTCATGGGCTGTTATCTCTGCATATACACATGCTGGTATTTTCCAGGTGATTGTTTTAAAAGGACATATAAACTACATGTTTATAGCAAAATATATAATAAACCCAACCTTTACATAGGGTGCATGTTTGATGTATATTGGATAATTATATAGTTATACCAGAAATTCAAGTCCATACTTACCAATACGCATATCTTCCCTTAGGTCAATTCTAATGATGACAATGGAGTCCTGACAGGTAATTGGTCAGGACAGTATGATGCAGGTGTTTCCCCCACCACCTGGACAGGAAGTAGCGCTATTCTACAGAAGTTTTACAAAACCAAAAGGTCCGTTCTGTTTGGGCAGTGCTGGGTATTCTCTGGAGTTCTTACAACAGGTATGAACAAGGAAATCATCTCACAACCATATAACGCCCAGCTTTAGGAAAATGTCATTGATTTTATTTGAGATAATTATGTATTTCATTAACTTTAAAAATGATATTTATCACTATAGTTTGAAAAGCATTAGGACTGGTATGTATATTTTTCTACTGGTGGGCTGTGTCATTTAAACAGAATAGCGTGATATACAAAATAGTGTAATATAACAAAATATAGACAATACCATACGTCTATGCTAGTGTACAATGGCCTGTGTTTCCAATTTAGGGCCTGATTCAGAGTGAAGGGTTTTTTTTTGTACTGTGCATGCTTATGAGATGAACTGTGCACGCATGCCGGTCACAAAGAGGATTTGGATGCAAAGAATTTGACAGTGCGCATTTATGGGTGGTAACGGGAGGTGTTTTGTGCAACCAATGTTGCGGAGGATTGCATCTTTGTATGCAAGCAGTGGATTAGGGACGCCGGTGGTGTATGTCTCTGTATATATCCAAGCTGCTGTGGCATTAGCATATTTTTACAGTACCGCTGTATAAAAGATACAGTCACGATTTACGTCCACCTATGAATCAGGCGCTTTGTTTCCAGAAAAAAACGTTAAATAAAACCTGTATAAAAAAAACCTCATACATACTCTTTTACTTGTGGTGTTTTGGATGGGTTAGGTATGGGATACTGACAGGGGCACTGCAGTAAACGAACTCTAATCCTAACCCTCCCCTCCTGCAGCCTAGCCCTAACCCTCTCCCGCTACCCTAACCCTCTCCCGCTGCCTATCCCTAACCCTCTCCTGCTGCCTAACCTTAACCCTCTCCCGCTGCCTAACCCTAACCCTCTCCCTGCAGCATAATCCTAACCCCCTCCCGCTGCCTAACCCTAACCCTCTCCCTGCAGCATAACCCTAACCCTCTCCCGCTGCCTAACCCTAACCCTCTCCCTGCAGCCTAGCCCTAACCCTCGCCCTGCAGCCTAACTCTAACCCTCTCCCTGCAGCCTAACCCTAACCCTCTCCCGCTGCCTAACCCTAACCCTCTCCCGCTGCCTATCCCTAACCCTCTCCCGCTGCCTAACCTTAACCCTCTCCCGCTGCCTAACCCTAACCCCCTCCCTGCAGGCTAACCCTAACCCTCTCACGCTGCCTAACCCTAACCCTCTCCCGCTGCCTATCCCTAACCCTCTCCTGCTGCCTAACCTTAACCCTCTCCCGCTGCCTAACCCTAACCCCCTCCCTGCAGGCTAACCCTAACCCTCTCCCACAGCCTAACCCTAACCCTCTCCCGCAGCCTAACCCTAACCCTCTCCCGCTGCCTAACCCTAACCCTCTCCCTGCAGCCTAACCCTAACCCTCTCCCGCTGCCTAACCCTAACCCTCTCCCTGCAGCCTAACCCTAACCCTCTCCCTGCAGCCTAACCCTAACCCTCTCCCTGCAGCCTAACCCTAACCCTCTCCCACTGCCTACCCCTAACCCTCTCACGCTGCCTAACCCTAACCCTCTCCCGCTGCCTATCCCTAACCCTCTCCCGCTGCCTAACTTTAACCCTCTCCCGCTGCCTAACCCCCTCCCTGCAGGCTAACCCTAACCCTCTTCCGCTGCTTAACCCTAACCCTCTCCCGCAGCCTAACCCTCTCCCGCTGCCTAACCCTAACCCTCTCCTAGTGCCTAACCCTAACCCTCGCCCGCTGCCTAACCCTAATCCTCTCCCTGCAGCCTAGCCCTAACCCCCTCCCTGCAGCCTAACCCTAACCCTCTCCCTGCAGCCTAACCCTAACCAGCTCCCGCTGCCTAAACCTAACCCTCTCCTGCTGCCTAAACCTAACCCTCTCCTGCTGCCTAACCCTAACCCTCTCCCTGCAGCCTAACCCTAACCCTCTCCCGCTGCCTAACCCTAGCCCTCTCCCACAGCCTAACCCTAACCCTCTCCCGCTGCCTAACCCCAACCCTCTCCCTACAGCCTAACCCTAACCCTCTCCCACTGCCTAACCCTAACCCTCTCCCTACAGCCTAAGCCTAACCCTAACCCTCTCCCGCTGCCTAACCCTAACCCTCTCCCGCTGCCTTACCCTCTCCCGCTGCCTAACCTTAACCCTCTCCCTGCAGCCTAGCCCAAACCCTCTACCTACAGCCTAACCCTAACCCTAATCCCCATGTCAACTACATCACGTTTTGGATACATCTTATGAGATAACAGACCTGTACAGAATTGAGAGTTTTCATCACAATACCCCAAACTGTGATGGTTATTTAGAAAATTGGTGTACAGAGCACTGTTGTCCTATAACCGGGATCCGGTCAGGATCCCAGGAAGGTCAGAATACTAACGCTGGAAACCCGACACCAATCTGAAAGCCAACACTGGCATCTTGAATAGGGTCTCCATCCCGGCGCTGGAATTCCGACATCCGGGATCCCGAACGTCCACACACTGCTGCGCCAGAAAGGTAAGCCACCAGGGGGGAAGGGGAGGTTAGGTTTACACTTTGGGGGGACGGTCAGGGTTAAGCTGCAGGGAGGGGAGGGTTAGTTTAAGGATGGGGGAAGTGGGAGTTTAAGCACCACCGATGATGGATAGGGTTGGGCTGCGGGGGGGGTTGCAGGGGGGTTGTTACATTTGGGCTGCGGTACTCCCTTGTTGGAATTCTGACAATTTGTACCCAACCCCCTATAACCCTAAGCATACAGTGAGTTATCAACTATCAACTTTTAGCAGTCTAGTTTAGATAGATTAATGTAAGCTGACATCTGATTGGTTGCTGTGGGCTGTAGAATGTCAATATTCTTTCCAACATATTAGAAAAAAGACATATTTTTAGACTCTTCTGCTGAATTATCTCCTACCTAATCTGCTGTTTCTATGCTCTAGTTATGCGCTGCATAGGGATCCCCGCAAGAAGTGTCACTAACTTTTCTTCAGCTCATGATACTGAGGAGAATCTTAAAATTGATGTTTACATGAATGAGAGAGGAGAGAAGTTAGAGGATTTCTCCAGTGATTCGATTTGGTGAGTGAAGTGCTACTGAGTCCTGGCTTTCCAGCAGACACTGAGCCGGCCGACACACATATGTAGCTCAGCTATGTCCAGCAGTAATGACGTGATGGGCCAGAATGTATGTATATATACTACTGGAGGTAGTGCAGACAATTGTGTATCATGTAACTATACCCTGTGGGATTAGTAATTGGCTGCACTTTTCATTCACCGATTCCCACCATGGCCGGTTCTACACCTTGTGGCAGCCAGTGCAAAAGTTTCCACTGGCGCCCCCCGCAGTAAAAGTAGGCGCGCATCAAAAAATAGGGGCGTGGATTCATAGGGGAGGGGTGTGGCCGCAGTTATGCCCCCAGTAGCTGTGCCCCCAGTAGATTTGCCCCAAGTAGTTGTGCCCCCCAGTTGATTTGCCCCCAGTGGATTTGCCCCCTGTAGCTATGATCCCTGTAGCTATGATCCCTGTAGCTATGCCCCCAGTAGATTTGCCCCCTGTAGCTATGCCCCCAGTAGATTTGCCCCAGTAGTTGTGCCCCCTGTTGCTGTGCCCCCAGTAGTTGTGCCCCCTGTCACTGTTCCCCAGTAGTTGTGCCCCATGTTGCTGTGCCCCCAGTAGTTGTGCCCCCTGTTGCTGTGCCCCTTAGTAGTCGCTTACAAACACACACACACAAAAAAAAACCAATACTTACCACTGCCCCGCTCTTGCTTCCCGACCACTGCTGCTGCTGCTCCATCTGGCCGCCCGCGGCTCCTGTCTATGGAAGAGACGTCATGATGTCTCTCCCATAGCAGCGCTGCACATACACTAGAGGTCAATAATGACCACTAGCGTCTGACAGGTGCGCCGGCTGCAGCGGACGCCCACACAGCCCACGGCGTCTGCTGCAGCCAGGGACCAGGTTGCAGGTAGGAGGCGGGCGCCTGTGGGGTGACTGCGTCCGCGCCCCCAGGCAGCAGCGCCCCGGGCGCAGGCACTGCTTGCCCGCACCAAGAACGCTCCTGATTCCCACCATGTGCATCTCTACTCAACTGTGAGAGTAGGACCATTAGATTATTAGATTGTAATAAATCTGATTCCCTAGTAGCGACAAAAGCTTAGTCAGGGTGCCTATAGCTATATTGCAACAATGCAGTGTTGGCACCCGTTAGACCATTACTATCACTCTAGATAGCGTTGTCCTGCTAACAAAATCACCCAAAGACCTGAACTAGTGTTTCTACACAATAGGGACACATTTTATTGAACATAGAAGCCAAACAATCATTAGTAACATCACTAAGACACTAACGGGTAATTCAGTAGGATGGTATATGAGTATGAGCTTTGTGCAATGCTCAGCTTCACACCACACACATCCACCATAAATGGTACCTGGCCACAACATTGAACACCTCTATGAGGGTGGAAGGGTTTTCACTATATCTGTAATTTGATTAAGATGCTATACAGTAACCTCTTAGAACAGGTCATAATACCGACATTCATTATGCCGACATAGTCAGAAAACGTCTTTTGAAATGCCAACATGTCAAAATGCTGACATGCGTTTCTAAGGAATCTTTGCCCCAAAACAGACTTGTTCATACTTTACCATCCTAGTAGACTGGGAGGGGGAATATAATAGTGTGCCGAGCGGAGTGAGGCACCGCGCCCGAAGCACGGCGAGTGCAGTGAGCCATGCGAGGTGTCCATGTCGACATTGACGTCAAAACCCCCAGAAAAACTCATGCCTGTATTTTGACATGTCTGCATTTCAAATGTCGGGATTCTGACTATGTCGGCATTTTGAACATGTCGGCATAATGAATGTAGGTATTTTGACCGTATCTGTATTTTGACTGTCAGTGACTGTTGGGATTATGTGTATGTTGGTAAATCATACTGAACCCATTAGAACGTCTCAGTCATGCCAGATGTCTCACGCCTTATAGGGCGTATTGAGGCTAGGTCATGAGGACACATCTACTGTATATGAGTATGATTTCTTTTAATTGGGAGCACTGGGACATGTTTGAGATCACTGGTCTGTTCTTTATAAAATGCATTTAGTGTAAATCTGATGCAAATGCCACTAAATGTATGCTATTATCAAGTATGTAAAGTCCTTTTATAATGGGCGTAATTCAGGTTGGATCGCAGTGCGTGATCCAACTGCACATAATGAGAAAAAGATGCGGGCGCATGCGCAGCGCACGTCCTGCGCCGAGAAAACTCGCCTCTGCCTGTCAATCAGGGATAGGCGGTCGCAGGGCGACGGTGGTGGCGGTAGAGGGGGGGTGGGCAACGCTCCGTTTCAAGGGAAGAGACGGAGCATTGCGGAGGCGGACAAACGAGGGCAGTGTGGTGTGAATGGGGGCATGTTGGGGGCGTGATCATGATGGCGGCGGGACTTCTGCGGATGCTGCTAGGCTGCGCCGGCAGGAGCCATCCTTAATTTCTGCTAACAAGCAGCTATTGCGATGTCTTTGCAATTTCTGCTTGTTGAACTGAGGGAGGCGGCGGTCAGCATGCTGAGTGGCCTTGCCCAGCGATGGGCAGCCCCCAGCATGCGTCCTTACTGAATTAGGCCCAATATTCCCAAATATGTAAAATTATGATAATAGACAGTCGTTAGATGGTTTGTACTGCATGTGTGCCCTACCTGTAAGCCCTTTATAGGCACAGAGACAGTCTGATGTGTCACAGCTAGAGCTCCAAAAAATTGACATCTAACAAGGAATATCCATTTCCAGGAATTTCCATGTGTGGAATGATGTATGGATGAAACGACCTGATCTCCCCAGTGGTTATGATGGCTGGCAGGCTATAGATGCCACCCCACAAGAACCAAGCCAGGGTAAGATATATAAATACTTGCAAATGAATTGTCAAAATGTGAATCTGATGACAAGTGCTAATTAATTATAAATTAAAGAGAGTGAGAAGAATGGGCTCTCAAAATGTAATTTAATATGTAGTTGGTTTTCTGCTGTTTCATTTATCTGTCAGATTTGATGTAGTTTAAAGTTTAAACCTTCAAAAGTTATCACCATTCCTGATGAACACTGGAACAGACAGAGTGGAGCAAACATATACCCCTATTAACCTATAGAGAGGGTAAAATAAACTAACGTGAAATCTCCTATGAATACCTTGCAGTAAGCTTAGGTAGGTATACTGTATGTGTATACTCCTTCAATTCCCTAGCAGCCAATGACAGTTCAACTCAACCTTATGTAGTTGACTAAAATGTATCTATAACAAAAACACAGATACAGATGTGGTCAGGGGTACTGGCGTATAAGTCCGGTGGTACTGTCGTATATGTCATGGGTTACTGCCGTATAAGTCCAGTGGTACTGCCGTATAAGTCCAGTCCAGGGGTACTGCCGTATAAGTCCAGGGGTACTGCCGTATAAGTCCAGGGGTACTGCAGTATAAGTCCACCAATATTGTGCGTGCATTACATCTGGGCAGATTCCAGCACGTCCCATGTTTTGCACATACAATTAATTTGGTGGTGCAGAATTTTTTTAAAAATGACAGGGGCGTGCAGGAGATGCTGTTGGTGGGCTGAAAAATTGCGGGCCACTTTCGACATTCAGCCACTGCGTGCCACTCCCAGATGGGCCAGGTGTTTGTGACGCACACTTGTGTCGCTTAGCTTAGTCATCCAGCCACCTCATTGCACCTCTTTTTCTTCTTTGCATGATGAGCTGTTTGGGGCCTAGTTTTTAAAAGTGCCATCCTGTCTGCTACTGCAGTGCCACTCCTAGATGGGCCAGGTGTTTGTGCAGCACACTCTTATCGCTTAGCTTAGTCATCCAGCTACCTCATTGAACCTCTTTTTCTTCTTTGCATGATGAGCTGTTTGGGGCCTAGTTTTTAAAAGTGCCATCCTGTCTGCCACTGCAGTGCCACTCCCAGATGGGCCAGGTGTTTGTGCAGCACACTCTTATCGCTTAGCTTAGTCATCCAGCTACCTCATTGAACCTCTTTTCCTTCTTTGCATGATGAGCTGTTTGGGGCCTAGTTTTTAAAAGTGCCATCCTGTCTGCCACTGCAGTGCCACTCCCAGATGGGCCAGGTGTTTGTGCAGCACACTCTTATCGCTTAGCTTAGTCATCCAGCTACCTCATTGAACCTCTTTTCCTTCTTTGCATGATGAGCTGTTTGGGGCCTAGCTTTTAAAAGTGCCATCCTGTCTGCCACAGCAGTGCCACTCCTAGATGGGCCAGCTGTTTGCTAAGTGACACAAGTGTGCGGCACAAAGTCATACAGCCACCTCGGTGCAACCTTTTGGCCTAAAAACAATATTGTGAGGTTTGAGGTGTTCAGAATAGACCGAAAATGAGTGGAAATGAATGTTATTGAGGTTAATGATACCGTATGATCAAAATTACCCCCAAATTCTGTGATTTTAGCTGTTTTTGTGGTGGTGGGGAGGTAAAAAAATCATACAGATCCAAAACCAAAACCCGAAAGGTGGTTTTTGCAAAACCAATCCAGATCCAAAACACGAGCGAGGATCCACATCCAAAACCAAAACACGAAAAGTGTCTGCTGCACATCTCTATTAATAACCATTGGCAAACTGTCTGTTCCCTTGTCATCTAGCCTAGGGGTTTAAGGTAGGTTCTGCACACTTACATGTTTGACGTCATCATAATAGCTGGAGAGCTGCAGGTTACCTGCTTCTGCAAAGGCGATTGTGGAAATTCTCAGGGGACATAATACCTTACAACCTGTATATATTAGTGGTGTGCACCGGGCCATTTTTCATGTTTTGGATCTGGATTGGTTTTGCCAAAACCACCCTTGCGGGTTTTTGTTTTGTATTTGTATTTTTTTTAAAGCATCAAAACAGCTAAAATAATAGAATTTTTTATTATTATTATTATTATTATCCTTTATTTATATGGCGCCACAAGGGATCAGCAGCGTCCATTACACAGTACAGAATAAAATGAGCAAACAAGAAAACAGCACTTACAGTACAAGACAATATAGGACAGGTATAGAAAACCCGGGGTTAGGTGCCATCAAAGGGAGTATTATTATTATTATTATTATTAACAGTTTCTTATATAGCGCAGCAAATTCCGTTGCGCTTTACAATTTGAAATAACAATAACAAACTGGGTGATAACAGTCATAGAGGTAGGAAGGCCCTGCTCGCAAGCTTACAATCTATAGGGAAATAGGCATATATACACAAGGAAAGGTGCTATCTATTGCATAGAATGATAAGACATGTGAGGATATGTGTGGACTGTACAGAGTGGATGTAATTTGATAGGAAGGTTTATGAAAGTTATGTGGGCGGTTCAGGAATTTGATACGCTTGCCTAAAGAGGTGAGTTTTGAGGGAACGCTTGAAGGTTTGGAGACTAGAGGAGAGTCTTATTGTGCGTGGTAGGGCATTCCACAGGGTGGGTGCAGCCCGATGAAAGTCCTGCAGTCGTGAGTGGGAGCGAGTAATGAGTGTGGATGAGAGACGCAGGTCTTGTGAAGAGCGCAGAGGTCGGGTTGGGAGATATTTTGTGATAAGCGAAGTGATGTACATTGGTGTAGTTTGGTTAATGGCCTTGTGTGTGAGTAAAAGTATTTTATATTGAATGCGGTAGAGTACAGGTAACCAATGGAGGGACTGACAGAGTGGATCTGCAGACGATGAACATCTAGTGAGGAAGATAAGCCTCGCCGCTGCATTCAGAATGGATTGTAGTGGTGAGAGTCTTGTTTTGGGAAGACCAGTTAGGAGACTATTGCAATAATCAATGCGGGAGATAATGAGAGCGTGGATTAGAGTTTTAGCAGTGTCTTGTGTAAGGTATGGTCGTATTTTGGATATGTTTTTTAGATGCATGTAACATGATCTTGAGACAGATTGAATGTGGGGAACAAAGGACAGATCAGAGTCAAGGATGACACCTAGGCAGCGAGCTTGTGGGGTAGGGTAGATAGTAGAGTTTTCAACAGTGATAGAGATATCAGGTTGGTACCTACTATTGGCCGGTGGAAATATAATTAACTCTGTCTTTGAAATATTAAGTTTGAGGTGGCGAGATGTCATCCAGGATGAGATGGCAGAAAGGCATTCAGTGACACGGTCCAGTACAGATAGGGACAAGTCAGGGGAGGATAGGTAGATTTGAGTATCATCTGCGTACAGATGATACTGAAAACCAAAAGAGCTGATTAGTTTACCAAGAGATGAGGTATAGATAGAGAAAAGCAGAGGACCCAAGACTGAGCCTTGCGGTACTCCAACTGAAAGAGGTAGCGAAGAGGAGGTAGATTCAGAGAAGCGAACACTGAAGGAGCGATTAGATAGGTACGATAGGAACCAAGAAAGGGCTGTGTCTTTAAGACCTAGGGATTGTAGTGTCTGTATGAGAAGAGAGTGGTCTACAGTGTCAAATGCAGCAGATAGATCTAGAAGAATAAGTAGTGAGTAGTGGCCTTTAGACTTCGTAGTGACCAAATCATTAACCACTTTAGTCAGTGCCGTCTCTGTGGAATGTTGGGAACGGAAGCCTGACTGAAGTGGGTCCAACAAAGTGTATGAGTTAAGAAAGTGTGTGAGTCGAGTGTAGGCAAGTCTCTCAAGTAGCTTAGAGAGACAAGGGAGCTGAGAGATAGGGCGGTAGTTTGAGAGAGCATTAGGGTCAGAATTTTGTTTTGTTTTTTAAATGGGAGTAATCACTGCATGCTTGAAGAGTGAAGGAAAAATACCAGTAGAGAGAGAGAGATTACAGATGTTAGTTAAGGTAGGGATGAGCACCAGAGACGGAGCTTTACTTATTTGTGAGGGTAAAGGATCAAGAGGAGAGGTAGTAGAGAAGCAGGATGAGAAGAGTGATGATACTTCATCTTCATTTGTGGGATCAAATGAAGAAAGAGTGCCAGAGGGTTCAGGTACAGAACGGAGCAGGTCACTGGCTGCCGAAGAGCATACCATTTCATCTCGGATCTTATCAATCTTCTCCTTGAAGTAGGAAGCAAGATCCTGTGCCTTGATAGTGGCTGGTGGGGTAGGTGCGGGAGGATTCAGAAGTGATTTAAATGTATTAAAGAGTCGTTTGGGGTTAGAGGCTTGAGCAGAGATAAGAGTTTGGAAATATGTTTGTTTGGCAGTGTCCAGGGCATTTTTATAAGAATGGTAGACTGTCTTATATGTGAGGAAGTTACTTGAAATACGAGATTTATATATGGAGTATAAGATAGTATAAGTAAGAAAAGGAAAGGCACATGAGGAAAGAAGTCCCTGCTCTTGCGAGCTTACAATCTAAAAGGTGAGGGGCTAACAGACCGCAGTGACACAGAAGGGGTAGACAGTGAGCTTATACAAGAGGGTTAGGAGGAGAGTTGGCTGGGTTTGGTGAAGAAGTGGGTCTTGAGAGCCCATTTGAACTTTTGTAGAGAGGTGGAGAGTCGGATGGGGAGAGGTAGAGCATTCCAGAGATAGGGAGAAGCACGTGCAAAATCTTGTAGATAGGAGTGGGAGGAGGTAATCAGTTGGCAGGAGAGATGACGTACATTAGCAGAGCAAAGAGGATGGGTGGGAATGTAAAGAAAGATAAGGTCAGAGATGTAAGATGGAGAAGAGTGGTTGAGGGCTTTGTAGGTGAGTGTGAGAAACTTGAATTGGATTCTGAATGGGAAGGGTAGCCAGTGAAGGTCCTGCAAGAGAGGGGATGTGGATGTAGTACGTTTGGTGAGGAAATGAGATGGGCAGCAGCATTGAGGATAGATTGAAGTGGAGAGGCATTTTTGAGGAAGGCCAGATAGGAGGAGATTGCAGTAGTCCAATCTGGAGATGATCAGTGAATGGATGGGGGTCTTAGTAGCATCCTGGGTGAGAAAGGGTCTGATCCTGGAAATGTTTTTGAGATGGAAATGGCAGGTTTTTGAGAGGTACTGAATGTCTGGTTTGAAGGAGAGGGAGGAGTCAAGGATTACTCCAAGACATCGCACTTGGGGGCTAGAGGAAATAGTTGTGCCATCAATAGATAATGAAATTGTGGTAGGTGAGGTTATGTGGGAGGGAGGGAAGATGAGCAGCTCAGTCTTAGACATGTTAAGTTTAAGAAAGCACTGGGACATCCAGGAGGAGATAGCAGAGAAACAGTTGGAGATATGAGTGAGGAGAGCAGGGGAGAGGTCAGGTAGATTTGAGTATCGTCAGCGTAGAGATATTTTAAGTCAAAAGAGCTAATGAGCTCACCTAATGAGCATGTGTAGAGAGAGTAAAGGAGAGGTACAAGAACAGAACCTTGGGGGACGCCTACTGGTAGAGGAAGTGGGGGGGAGGTGGAGTCATGAGAGGAGACAGAGAAGGAACGTCAGAAAGGTAGGAGGACAGCCAGGAGAGTAGTATCACGCAAACCAAGGGAGTAAAGGATTTGCAGGAGGAGAGGGTGGTCTACAGTGTCAAAAGCAGCAGAGAGGTCAAGGAGAATAAGCAGAAAGTAGCGGCCCCTGCATTTATCAGCAAGGAGGTCATTGCAGACTTTTGTGAGGGTAGTTTCAGTGGAGTGCTG
Source organism: Pseudophryne corroboree (assembly GCF_028390025.1). NCBI lineage: Eukaryota > Metazoa > Chordata > Amphibia > Anura > Myobatrachidae > Pseudophryne > Pseudophryne corroboree. The sequence goes on from NC_086448.1 coordinate 294,269,817, forward strand.
AGGACGGAAACCAGACTGGAAAGGGTCAAGCAGTGAGAAGAAAGAAAGAAAGAAAGAAAGAAAGAAAGACAGTGAGGCGGTTGTAGACAATTTGCTCAAGGAGTTTGGAGGCAAAAGGCAGAAGAGAGATGTTGGAGAGATTGGTTGGATCAAGGGTAGGTTTTTTAAGAATAGGGGAGACAAGGACATGCTTGAAGGCAGAAGGGACAGTGCCTGATGAGAGTGAGAGATTGATTAGATGGGCAAGATGGGAACAGGCAAAAGAAGAAAGGAAGCGGAGAAGGCAGGAGGGAGTAGGGTCAAGTGGGGAGGTGGAGGGGGGTGAGGACCAGATGAGGCCATGACTTCCTCTCCAGATACAGGGAAGAAAGATGTCAGAGTTGGTAGGAGGGAAGGAGAGGGGGGGGGGGGGGGGGGTTGAGAAATGGAGGAGGGGGGTTGCTCAGGATCTGGTGGGATGTTATGTCCTGACGAATGGAGTCAATTTTGGATGTGTAGTAGGTGGCAAAGTCAAGAGCAGAAAGCGAAGAGGGGAGTTGAGGCGGGTGTGGGCAGAGGAGCGAGTTGACTGTGGCAAAGAGACGCCTGGTGTTTGAGGATTGGGAGGAGGTGAGGTTTTTGAAGTAAGATTGTTTTGAGAGGCCTAGGGCAGCAATGTAGGATGAGAGCATAAATTTGTAGTGGAGCAAGTCGGCCTTATTGCGTGACTTCCTCCACTGACGCTCAGCCGTATGCGAGCATTTTTGCAGATATCTGGTGCATTTGGTGTGCCATGGTTGAGGTGTAGATCTGCGAGGATGAATAGTGGTTGGTGGGGCGACAGAGTCAAGAGCAGAGGTAAGGGATGCATTGTAAAGGGAAGTAGCTTGTTCAGGGCAGGAAAGAGAGAGAATAGGAGAGAGCAGTGAGTCAAAAAGGGAAGATAGGGAAGTGGTGTCAATAGCCTCAATGTTACGCTTAGTGATGGTAGTCTTAGGTGGTAAAGATGGAGAAGCAGATAGAGATAGGTTAAAAGTGAGCAGGTGATGGTCAGAGAGGGGGAACAGGGAGTTATAGAAATCAGAAAGATCACAGCGGTGATTGAGGAGGTCCACTGGGAGAGACCAAGAGAAGAGGTGAGGGTAAGGAGTTTAGAGGCAGGTGATTTTGTGGGGTTATCGATAAGGATGTTGAAATCACCTAGGATAATGGAGGGAATGTCAGAAGAGAGGAAGTGAGGGTTGGCTACAGTGCAAGGTCAGATACAGTGCACGTTGGATACAGTGCGAGATATAGTGCAGGTCAGATACAGTACGGGTCACATACAAAGTGAGTTGTATATATTGTGGGTCAGATACAGCATGGGCCAGATAAAGTGCAGGTCACAGTGCGGGACTGAGGGTCAAATACAGTGTGGGTTGGATACAGCGCAGGTTGGATACAGTGCAGGTTGGATACAGCGCAGATCAAATACAATGTGGGCTAGATACAGTGCGGATCAAATACAATGTGGGTCGGATACAGTGTGGGTCGGATACAGCGCGGGTTTCAGTGTAGGTAAAATACAATGTGGGTTGGAAACTGTGTGGGTCAGATGCAGCACGGGTTACAGTGCAGGTCGGACACAGTGCAGGTTAGATACACCAATAGTGCACTTACTGTGTCAGGGGGTCCTCAGTGCGGGGTTGTCAGTGGTGTCTTCAGTGTGGTGGTGCCAGCAGTGTTGGCAGTACAGGGGTGCCAGCGGTGTCCTTAGAGCGGTAGTGTCGGCAGTGCAGAGGTGTCAGCGGTGTCCTCAGTGCAGCAGGGTCGGCAGTGCAGGGGTGCCAATGGTGTCCTCAGTGCAGTGGTGCCGGCAGTTTCGGCAGTGCAGGGGTGCCAGCGGTGTTCTCAGTGCGGTAGTGTTGGCAGTGCAGGGGTGCCAGCGGTGTCCTCAGTGCGGTGGTGTTAGCAGTGTTGGCAGTGTGGGAGTGCTGGAGGTGTCCTCAGTGCAGGAGTGCCGCAGTGTCCTCAATGCAGGAGTGCTGGCAGTGCGGGAGTGCCGGCGGTGTCCTCAGTGCAGGAGTGCTGGCAGTGTCCTCAGGGCAGGAGTGCCGCAGTGTCCTCAATGCAGGGGTGCTGGCAATGCGGGAGTGCCGGCAGTGTCCTCAGTGCAGGAGTGCCAGCAGTGTCACCAGTGGAGGAGTGTTGGCAGTGCGGGTGGCGGTATCGGCAGTATGAGCGGCGGCGCTGTTAGCGCTGTGGGGGCATCCATTCTGCCCATAGTAGTCTATGGGGAGACGCTGATTGGCTGAAAGCCATGACAGACGGCTCTCTCAGCCAATCAGTGGTCTTACATAGGTTACTATGGAGACCGGTGTCCGGGGCAAAACCTCAGGATCCGACAGCAGGATCCTGAGGTTTTGTTTCGATTGGGGATCCGAATCAGGAGCGCATAACCGAGCCTGACTTGGATTCGGGCTCGGATCCCCAAGTTCGGGCGGGTTCGGTTCTCAGGGAACCTAGTATAGATACTTATTTATCTGTAATGTATTACCAAGGCAGTTCAGCTCTGCTGAATATACATTGAGAGGTTTGAGCTTCCAATACCAGTCTTTGTCTTCCTGTGTGTAACTACTGAAGAAAGTGGTAATTGGACTTGCTGCGTACTGATAAGAGAGGAGACAAGAAGTGAGGTAGTGCATCATTTAGCCTGGATAAATGCCTACATACGTGTGTGTTTGTTTGTTTATTTGTTTGTTTGTTTGTTTGATTGTTTGTGTGTGAGTGTTTGTATGTATGTATGTGTATCAATATATATATATATATATATATATATATATAATAAACAGAAAAAATTCCTGGCACTCCGGTCTTACGTATACCTGGCTCAGGTGCCTTCCCCTCAGATCTGTAACCTGCATGTATACTTCCTTCAGAGTATGGCCAGCACTCAGAGACTTGCATAACACAAATTGTGTAAAGGGCCCCACAGGACATGCTTTAATGGTGACGTTTCGGGGTAACAGTCCCCTTCCTCAGACTGAGGAAGGGGATTGTTACCCCGGAACGTCACCATTAAAGTATGCCCTGCGGGGCCTTTTACACTTAATTTGTGTAGGAAGGAAGGAAGTGTGTGTGTGTGTATATATATATATATATATACTGTATATATAAAATCTGTTTTCTTTTAAAGAAGATAAAGATAAGCTTATACAATATTTATTTGCTAGAAATGGAAGTAGTTAATTTTTAAAACGTTCCAGCCTGAAAAAAAAATTGCATGATTAAATAATATTTCAGAGGCTGTTCTTTCTGTTAATGACACCCTGTGATGATGCTAACAGAGGCTAAATTACCTTATTGACAGGTTACGCAAGTTGGAACAAAGCCATTTTATCAGCTAGTTGTCAAGAAACAAAGCTTTCTTCATAAGTTTTATGAAACTCTAGCAGGCTTCTGTGAAACTGGCTGGCACAAGAAAGCATATTGTTCAAACAGTGTAACTTGATTATGCCGTAACTAGACTTTTTGATGCCCTGTGCCAAAACGAGAATTGGCGCCCCCCACCCATTTTTCCAATAGGGACATAAGGTGCATGCCACGTGGGGAAGGGGCATGACAAAATTTATCCCACATAAAGCCCATGCTATGATGCCCCTTCCTTCATTTTATTTACAGTGCATCCAGAAAGTATTCACAGCACTTCACTTTTTCCACATTTTGTTATGTTACAGACTTATTCCGAAATTGAATAAATTCATTTTTACTTTAAAATTCTACACACAATACCCCATAATGACAATGTGAAAAAAAAATATTTTAGATTTTTGCTAATTTATTAAAAATAACAAAACTAAGAAATCACATGTACTAAGTTGATGCACTTTTGGCAGCAATTACAGCCTCAAGTCTTTTTGAATGTGATGCCACAAGCTTGGCACACCTATCTTTAGGCAGTTTAACCCATTACTCTTTGCAGCACCATTGGGTTGGATGGGAAGCGTCAGTGCATAGCCATTTTCAGATCTATCCAGAGATGTTCAATCGGAATCAAGTCTGGGCTCTGGCTGGGCCACTCAAGGACATTCACAAAGTTGTCCTGAAGCCACTCCTTTGATATCTTAGCTGTGTGCTTAGGGTCGTGGTCCTGCTGAAAGATGAACTGTTGCCCCAGTTTGTGGTCAAGAACGCTCTGGAGCAGGTTTTCATCCAGGATGTCTCTGTACATTGCTGCATACATCTTTCCCTCTATCCTGACTAGTCTCAGAGTTCCTGCCGCTGAAAAACATCCCCACAGCATGATGCTGCCACCACCATGCTTCACTGTAGGAATGGTATTGGCCTGTTGATGAGCAGTGCCTGGTTTCCTCCAAACATGACACCTGGCATTCACGCCAAAGAGTTAAATCTTTGTCTCATCTGACCAGAGAATTTTGTTTCTCATGGTCTGAAAGTCCTTCAGGTGCATTTTGGCAAACTCCATGTGCTTTTTACAAGGTAGGCTTCAAATAGTTAGAATTCTCTAGCTTAGAACTCTCTAGCTTTCTATGCAAGGGCAGATAGCTCAGTGAATATAGTGTCTGACTGCAATGCCACAGGCATTGGGTTTGAATCCAGAGTATTTCAGCATCTTGAAATGTAATAACGGATAGTGTTACTGAATAACAAAGATCAAATTAAGTTCATGAATGTTGTATAGGTATTAGCGACGGAAGGGGTGCGGCCCGTGGGGGTAGGAGACAGGGGCAGTAAGGGGTTGCTGGGCTTCAAAAAGGGGGGGAACTGCAAATAAAAGTAATTAAAACAGATAATTGACAAGTGCTGTCAACAGCACCCTCTAGCCTGCAGTGCTATGTGCGGTGGCACACTCTGCACACACCTACTTACTGCCCTGATGAGTTGTAGGACCCCCTTTACCAAATTATCTAAAGTACATGCAATACGCTAATGTGCTTGCCAACCCAGCAACTTATAAGCTTTGCAGAAGACTGGGTTGTCATTGCCTGCAGCACTAGATAGAGGATGTGCTCTCCCCAACCGTCCATTTTTACCAATGTTGGAACTCCCACTGTCTAAGGTTATTCTTGTATATTTACTGATTGAGTGCCACAACTATGGTTCTACTTTCCTGAGTTTGTTTGAATCATAATACCATTAGGAATGTTGGTAGGTACACTATGTTGTTCTCTGTAAATAGTTACATAAGTAAAATAATCAGTATAATAATCTTTATTTGATGTTCTCACTTAATAATCCAATACTATTCACTGCACATGTATTGTATATGCAGGCATTTTCCAGTGTGGCCCATGTTCTCTGACAGCCATAAAAAATGGAGATGTCTATCTGCCCTATGATGCCAAGTTTCTATTTGCTGAAGTAAATGCTGATAGGATTGAATGGATGGTACAGGAAACAGATGGGGAGGAACAAATTGACCAGATACGGGAGGAAAAAAACTGCATTGGGAAATGCATCAGTACTAAGGCAGTCAACAAGAACTTGAAACATGATATTACATCATCATACAAGCACAAGGAGGGTAAGTAAAATGGTTATTAAGAATGTAAACTGCATGTACAATCCCATGTGCTGTAACATTTTAGGGACAGGCAATCTCTTTCTCTCCTGGTATGGACTGGTATGGAACTCCTGGTAACCCATTGTCTGGAAAGTTAGAAAAATCAGAAAAGGAAAAATAGTATTTTTTGTTGTTGCTATTTGGTGATCTTTACACACACCCTGGGGTATATTCATTAATAAATCTAAAAGTCCAGATCAATTTATGGATCTGACTCGCTGTGATTTGCGGTAGCAGATCCAAATGTACCAGAGCAATTCAACATCCTGACATGCCTATCAGCCACACTTTCGCCATTGTTTTGCTGCTACACTGCACAAAAACCCCTAAAAACTCATACAGCACATGCATCACACAGTGTGTACGCACAAAGGTGTCACAGTGTGTACGCACAAAGGTGTCACACAGTGTGTACCCACAAAGGTGTCACACAGTGTGTACGCACAAAGGTGTCACACAGTGTGTACGCACAAAGGTGTCACACAGTGTGTACGCACAAAGGTGTCACAGAGTGTGTACGCACAAAGGTGTCACACAGTGTGTATGCACAAAGGTGTCACACAGTGTGTACACACAAAGGCATCCCACAGTGTGTATGCACAAAGGCGCAGCTGTGATTGAGCCGCACGGTACCAGAATTGTCTTGGAAAAGTGCTGCGAGTTCCTAGATGGTGACTGGGAGGTGGCTATCAAGACGAACAAAAATGGTCGGTGTTATGAGCGTGTTATGGAAGTATCATGGGTGTGTTGCTAAATTGTTTACATATACAGATGTTTTATTGTTCATATTGGGGGCCATACTCCGACAGACAATCTGCACATGCCATAGAGCTGGTGCATGTTTTGATTGTGGCGTGTAAATATGCACCAGGAGGCATTATATCATCTACAGACTCTCAAAGTTGGTGTCTCATCCTTATATGAAACACAAACAAAAGGAATGCTCTGCGCTCCAAAAATCACTTAAAATCAATTGATTAATTAATTAAATGCAGTCTAGCATGGAGAATAATTGACTCAATGAGGCTTGACCTTTTAAAAAGAAAATATTTTATCAAACAGTTAAATACCACATAGACACATAAACCAAACAATACATAGATTAGCAGTTTAAAAATTCAGAGGTTACTACCTCTAATATATGTAAGCAGAAACACTGTATCTATAATTGTAAACGTGCTGTTACAATAGTAAACAATATATCTAAAGTGCAAAAATGGTTATCTTGAGAGAGAAGCTCTCTAACAAAGAATGTCAATTGATTCTATCACTGGCGTCCCAGTGTAAAATCATATGGACTGTCCACAGAAGGCTCCGCATTAGCTAATAAAAAAGTCATTAGAGGCAAAAACAATAATAATTACCCCCGTGCTGGTTCCTGGAGTTTATCACAGGGTCCTGTGTGCAAATGCACGAGGTAGAGATGAAGATTTTTGGTTGATGCCTCAGTAATAATTGGAAAGCAAACTTGCTAAAATGCTCTGACCTCCGTTAGAGAAGCCGTCAATTGACCATAAGATGGTGTTATAATAGGAACTTCCCCACAAGGGACGTAATTTATTCAGCTGAAGGTAGCAGTATGGAAAAGCACATCCGCTGATGGCTGGTGTTATAGTGGTCTCACTGCGGAGATCCGTTCATATCCATAGCCGCAGCAGTTTCCAAATAACAAAATGCTGTGAATAGCTGAAATAACTTTTTACCTCACAGCGGAGGTGCGGTGCGGTTCCTAGAGGTCACTTGGCTGTAGTATGTACACCGGACGGGGTGTCGAGAGCCGAGATGGTAAAGAGCCTGTCTGCCAAATAACGGGTGTCCAATGATGAACTCGTAGAAAAGGGGCGTCAACGCGTTTCGTCTCCTAGCAACGGAGACTTCCTCAAGACGATATATATATCTATATACAAGTTTCTCATCCTTATATGAGGACTTCATCAGGAGGATGAAGTTCTCATATAATTTGATGGATGAAACATGTTGAGGAGCCCTTCTTTTGGATTGTTCCAAGGATATCTGCTGTTATTCCTAATACTCAATTACTCGGTTTATGCATTTATACTATACAAATTATTCATGAAGTATGAGAAACACTTCCCCTGGCATTTTTACAGGAAAAAGGGCTTTCCTACCTGCTTGTAATTGATGAAATGATGAGGAATTTCTATTTACTGGCGCTTTCCACTGTCTCCATAGACGTCCATTTGGACAATTACTTAACACTATTTACCAGGGATGAAAGGCTTTGCTTAAGGTCATGTTACTATATGCCCGGCAATGGGGACCTGTCACACCGGAAACCCTTTTACGTTTCCCTCACCAGTTCAAACTGATGTGCGCATGTCACACTGACCCTTTGTTGGCACAGTTAGCCTGCTGGTGAAGTAGAGAAAACCCTTGCGTGTTTTTTTGTTGTCACTGGAGCTCCATAAGGAGTCCTAGATTAGTAAATTGCAGAGCTACAAGAATCTGTATCACAGATAGTACCAATTCTACATAAATAGACCCCTTCATATTGGAGTCAAAGGGGGCAAGGAGGGAGAAAGAGATACAAAGTACTAGAGCCTGGGCCAGTGCCCATCAGTAGTGGACAGGAACCCTCTGAGATCTCTCTATGTTATTAGTAGGCATGACCAAGCATCTACCTGCACTTGAAGAGTGGGATTTTTTTAGTGCAAAATATGCTCATTTTATGTTGTCATCCTGCATGTCTGTTTTGCTTCAATAAAATAGCTCTATGGAGCATTTTAATTGGAGACTCTATGGGCGTGTAGCTTTGCTCTTTTCTGAATTTACACATTGCATCTAGGTTTGAGGAGACCTGTTTTGCAGGTGTATTAACCCTCCTTAAAGGAGGCTTTCATTGTGAGACTCCACACTTACACTTGGAGCATAGTCACACCCCACTGGGTAAACGTTACCGGGACTTTACATGCTACAGTGCCCGCCGAAGGGGGCAAGTCTGTGCCACTGCTGCAGCCAGGGCCCCCAGACAGGCCCAGGTAGTTTATGCCTGATCACCATCATTTGGCACCCTTGGTAGCGAGTATAATGGGCTAGGGTGGTACAACAGCAACAAGAGATCAGATTTATAAGGGGAGGGTTAGTGGCCATCGGGGACGGCGTGGACAAATATTTTCCCCTAAAGGAATTCAGAAGTGCTATAACTGAAATAGCTGTAAAAATAAAGGCTAAAGTGTGAAAATTATTTAAGAAAAATAAATAAAAAGTAATGTAGACAAAAGAAAATATTCTGTTGATAAAAGCAAAAGAGTAAACAGGGAACAAAGAAGAAAACTGAAATAATGCAGTGAAGAACCCTGTGGTAACAAGAGATAAACTAATGAAAAAGAGCCACAGTCATACACAGGGTAAGGACAGAATAATCTAATTCACAGGGTAGAACAAGGTAAGGGCACAAATGGTCAGAAGAATCAAGTACATGTCAAAAAAATCCAGCACAGAGTGAGAGTCCAGAAATGACTGGTACAGAGAGGCAAGGATTGTCTGACAAACGGGCACTATGTTCTTGTCTGACAAACGGGCACTATGTTCTTGTCTGACACACAAGCACTATGTTGTGGCTTCAGAATAATGAGAGAGATGGTATGACTAGACCCTGAAATTAATATAGTGCTGATGTTGATGAGAAAGAACGTGGTGCAGCAATGCTAATCTGTAGACAACTTCTGGTGACACCTGGAAGTTCTTCTTCTCTATACATGTAATAAAGTTGTAAGTGTTGTGCCCGTACGGGGTGTAGTATGGTATGCCGGCGGTCGGGCTCCCGGCGACCAGCATACCGGCGCTGGGAGCCCAACCGACGGCATACCGACAGTGTGGCGAGCGCAAATGAGCCCCTTGCGGGCTCACTGCGCTCACCACGCTGCGGGCACGGAGGCGCGCTACGCGTGCCACGCTATTTTATTCTCCCTCGAGGGGGGTCGTGGACCCCCACGAGGGAGAATAAGTGTCGGTATGCTGGCTGTCGGGATTCCGGCGCCGGTATACTGTGCGCCGGGATCCCGACAGCCGGCATACTGAAGACCACCCCCCATACGTAGGAATTGCTTTTTCACTATTGTATAGCTTAGTCAAGTAGAAAGAAACTGAGGTATGTATGATCTCGATGTGAAATCGGCACACTGAAAGTTGGTGTTCCGATCATGCTTCTACGGAACTTGACTCCACCCAAGTTATGCAATGGAATCCTACTTAAAGTTACTTCTCTGCAGAGGAACCTAATTGAGGCAGAGAGTCTAATGGGAAGGCGAGACTGTGATTACACTGCGTATACCCCTTAACCCAACAACTTTCCTTTCCAATTCAAGCACCTGCAGTTTCCTGTAAATGACTGCTTCGCTATGACAATCAGCAAGCATTTTCTTGTGTCCTGAAGGAAAAACTGCAAATATTGTTTTACAAATACATTTTGAGATCAATGTGTACAATATAAAATATACATCACAATATTAGATGGCACTAAAGTAAAATTAGTTCCGCTGAACAATAACAGACATCTATGCGAGCGAAGCCATGGGCAAAAGCTAGTTCAAACTAAAACAGCTAAAGCAAAATAGATGACCTTCCTTAAGTTTTTTGCAACACATTTTTGCTATAGATCTAGTGTTACTTAAACCTCCAAGTCAGATAAGCTTGATATTGTTATTTATGATTTATTATGCAGCAAAAAATCTTCATGAGTCCTTTACAGAGTCAATAGACTATAATCTTTATTATATGGATTTTAGTGTTGTAGCGTTTATATGTACAGACAGATGCAAGTGGAAAGAGAACTGCCCAAAATCTAAGGGATGAATTTTAGCTCACAAGTGTTACTGCATGTTGCTACACACATTGCAGCAATAAGTTTTTGGGACTATTTCTGAAAATGTTCAAAAAATTTTGGAAAATCTCGGCCAGGACAGTGACTCTGCTCTATTGCTGGGGTCGCTACCATCTTACCTACGAACATTGGATCACACATGTCCACTGTATAGGATGCTGGGTAAAATACTGCAGTTTGTTAACCCCATAGAATACGATGGGGATAGTGGTAGTGAGTATTAGCTTGGTTATAGTAGATTTCTGCAATATCTCCATTTTTAAGGCAATGTTAAATAGCCCCAAAACTAATGTTTGCTTTAATCATATAGAAACAGCCATCTTTGCATCATTTAAAGCAATGCTTATTTGATACATAGGCCCCATGATTGTATATTTTTTATATATGTGTAGTTAGTCAGTTGCTGTAACATACATTATACAGTATGTGCAACTAGAAATATTTTTGCTGAAAAATGTTTTATTTACTATTTCATTTATTGCTTGGTATTCAGGTTCTGCAGAAGAGAGAGAGACTTTCAGAACCGCCTGCTCTTACCTGAAGTCAGACACTTGCTTAGTGTTTGCAGCTCCTCCCCCTCCCCCTCCACCTGGCATTAAGTTACAGATCACAGGAGACAAGGAATTACTGCCTGGGAACACCTTGTCTCTGAACATCTTGCTGGAAAATGAATCAAATGAGGCAAAGACAGTGACTATCACTGCTGGCTGTCAGCTGCACTCCTATACCGGCAAAACCATTGCCTCCCTTACATCTGTCACACAGACAGTAGAGGTGCCAGGGAAGGAAGGTACTGTAAATAAATAACTAATCCCTAACAGCTGTATCTAGAATTCATTTAAAAATGTAAATTAAAGACTGGTTTTAAATAATATAGTTATTCTTGTAAACACAAAGCCAGTAATTTATATAAGAATGTAGCAAGCAAAAGGAAAATTAACCGTAAACCAATTTGTTAATTCATTTCTGTTGTTGAAAACAGACGGCTTTTTTATTTTACCCACATTGTTAATAAAACTTGAGTTATAAACTAGCAACATAATAGCTGTCAATGTGTTTGGACATGTAACATTTTGTTCTCTGTGCTGTGGATTTCTACATAAAACAAATATACCTGTAAGAAGAAGAGTCAAAGCAAATAGCTATACTACACCAGGGCCACAGCTAGGGGGGGCTAGTAGGGCACATAACCCAGGCTTCGGATTTGACCAGCTCACCACCCTAACACCCGCCCGCCACTCCACAGCCAACACGGGGTCAGTGGCGGATCCAGAGGGGAGCACTTTGCCTTTCCACAAGCACTGCACTCCATTCATCCAGACTGTGGCAGGCTTTACAATCAACCTAAAAGCCTCAATGCAGAGCACTACTTGACAATCAGTGCTTTTCTCTGTGGATTTTAGATTGATTGTCTGCTACAGTCTGGATAAATTGGGTGCTAAACAAAGCACATGAGCCTCTACATCCCTAGAGGAGGACTGAGCTGCTGTATGGGGGGCCCCAGATCCTGCCTGTAATGGTTGGCGTCAACGGGGTGTTGTGACTGGTTGCAGCCTGAATCTTCACCAGTGACACAGTGAGCGTGATGTACTAAACGGGAAATGCGCTAAAACCTCCCTTTACCTCATTTCAAAATGTACTAACTGCTGCCCGCTGGGGTACCGCCACGTAGAGTAAAGCCAGCTTTTGCTGGTGTTACCCCATAGAAGTCTACGGGCTTCTCTTCACAGCGCTGGTGTGAGGGATCCTATTGGATCCCTCCCACTATGTTCCGCGGGTGCCCGGTCACTCTGCCCATGTACCCGGAAGTCCAGGGCCCATTTGAAGAGTTGTCCTTCACAATACTAATCGCATATGTAAATGCATATGTGATTAGCATCGCTTCGATGGGCAGTGGTGGCCGGCGATATTGATTAGTACATCCGCCCTGTGTGTGGTAAGTAAACTTTTAGTTTAATTGCCATTACAAACCTGGTCTCTCTTTCTCTCTCTCCCTCCCCTCTCTGTTTCCCCTTTCTTTCTCTGCAATAATTTTTCCATCCTCTATTCTATCCCCCCCCCCCTACTATCTTCCCACCTCTTTCTCTCACTGTATCTTTCTCTCCTCTTTCCATCTCGCTTTCTCTTTCTCTGTCACTGTTATCCCTCCCCCATCTCTCTCTCTATCTATCTTTCCATCCTCTCTTTCTCTCCCTCCCCCCTCTATCTTGCTTCCCCTCACTGTTTCCCACCTCTCTCTTTCTCTCTTCTATCTTTCCATCCTCTCTCTCTTCTCTTCCCCGTCTGTCTCTCCTCCCCTCTCTATCTCCCTCTATCTCTCTCTCCTCTTTCTCTCACATTCTCTCTCTTCTCCCCCTTTCTTCTTCTCTAGCTTTCTATCCTCTCTCCCCCCTCTATTTTTCCTCCCCTCTCTCTGTTTCCTCCCCCTCTCTTTCTCTGAATTTATTTTATTTCTTTTTAGTGGGGGCAAATTACTGCCTTGCCCCGGGTGACAGGAGTCCTAGTTTCGGCCCTGACTACACCATTGCTAAAACAACAGCGTTTACATAGGGTGTATGGTATTTTAGAGAATGGAACAGTGATCTGCTGATTTTCTGTGGCCACAAACTTCCTGACTGCTCCTGAGGGCAATAAGGGCCCACAGTGGGCAGTCAGAGAATGGATCAGAGAGAGAGTTGAGGCTTTGATCACCTGCTTGGTGATAATTGTAGACAGCAAATATACATTTATATTATACAATATGTTTTACTAATGGAGGAATACTTTAGTAACGTATGGTATATACATATATGTCTTCATTCATTGTTTCTTTTTCTGCTCCATCTCACATTTATAGCTGCTTCTGTCCCTTTGAATGTTGATGGTGACATGTATATAAAGTCTTTGACCTTAGTGGATGATGAGCTTATGATCAGAGTCAACGTCATAGCAGAAACCAAGGAGACATCTGAGAAAACTAGCCAGTGCCTGGTGATACCATTTATATATCCACCCATTGTAGTGGAGGTAAGCTCCAAGTTTTTCCTTCCCTGTCATATAATGTCACGCATGTAATCATCCAGCCAGGCTTTATGTGGCCTATATGAGACTACAGAAGAAAGGTGGCTTGGACATTATGACCTCAGCCACTGCACAATGGGGGTAATTCCAAGTAGATTGCAGCAGGAAATTTTTTAGCAGTTGGGCAAAACCATGTGCACTGCAGAGGGGGCAGATATAACATGTGCAGAGAGAGTTAGATTTGGGTGTGGTGAGTTCAATCTGCAATCTAAATTGCAGTGTAAAAATAAAGCAGTCAGTATTTACCCTGCACAGAAACAACATAACCCACCCAAATCTAATTCTCTCTTCACATGTTATATCTGCCTCCCCTGCAGTGCCCATGGTTTTGCTCAACTGCTAAAAAATGTCCTGCTGCGATCAACTTGGAATTACCCCCTATGAGCGCCCCCTCATTTACTGTTATTTTGCTCCACTTATTTAATATAATTTAATTTTTGTTAAATAATCGCACAAACTGAAAAATCCACTCTTAGGTGGGTACACACTAGGATGCCTGTCATATCGGGCAATTTCCCTTCTCCCCAGACCATGCAAGAATGCCGGTACACACTGCCCTATAAAATGAATGATGGAACGATACCTCATTCCATCCTTCATTATAATGCACAGTGCTGGTTGGCCGACCAGATGTCACATGCGACTCACAGGAGCACACAATCGGGCATACACACTAAGCGATATGCACTATTTGTCTTTCCAATCATGCTGATAAAAAAGTAAATATTAGTTAATTTAAATAATATAATCATACCGTGTATGCCCCATTTCCTGGATAAGCCAAAGATCCCAGTCATGGTAATGTTCACGTGTTTGAAATGGGCTGAGCGAGCATCACTGCTTCTCACCCATTCACATAAATGCAAAGACCTCTCATGAGGTAGAACAACACCTATATGACCTGGAAGAGGTTGGCAGGTCATATAGGTAGCAGAATGGGACCTTTAGACATCTAAAATGGCACACAGCATGATTTGTTTTGTGTGGAGTTAACATTTAATCATGTTCTATAAAAGTGGAATAAATCACACTTAACAGTGGTCTGTCATCTAAGAAACCACAAAGTTTAAGCTTATAATATACTAAGGTCAATACTCATACTGATAAAGGAGTAATATGTCCCATAGTGCACTTGGTTTTACAGATTATCAATGTTTTTGGGCAGATGTAGAATACTCTTCTTTTATTCCTTCCTTAATCGATTTCAATACAGTTTCTGATCTTTTTGCCCCATGGAAACTGCCTTTACCAAGATCACCAACAACCACCTCACTGCGAAATCCAATAGCCTCTTCTCTATTCTCATCGTCCTTAACTTCGCAGCTGCCATTGACACTGTTGACATCCCCCTCCACCTGCAAATTATCCACTGCACTCTTGTGGTTCTTATTTGTCCAATTGCTCCATCTCTATCTCTAAATCTACATCCACCACCCCTCCCCTCCTCCTTGTTGGTGTTTCCCATGGATCTGTCCTTAACCAGTTCTCTTCTCTCTCTATACCTCTTCATTTAGAGTATTTATCGGCTCCTTCAGGATCTAATCACACCTGTAAGCTGATGACACCCAACGTTGATATTGTAACACTCCTATCTTGACATAATATAATAAATAACAATATAATGGGTGTTAAGCCTGCAAGGCTATGTGAGCGGCAGTATTTCAGAGTTTTGTATATAGTAAACAGGCCTCCTGCAGTGGGAATTCATTGTAATATCCTAGGTAACATTTATAAGATACCAAGCACAAGAAATTGTCAGAGCAGTGTATAAATATATTCTAATATCTATATTATCAATGCAACCTGTTTATTGCCATTCACACACTAGTATTCTCAATATGGCTTTCATAACAATGTCATACTGATAACCATTACACTACTGTATATGGGGCCCAAAGTGGTAGTTACTATACAGGAGCCTAGAACTAAGCCTCCAAGATCAGATTTGCACATAGTCCCGCACCTCCGGCAACTCGGAGGCTAGTACATTTAGTCCTAGAGTTCCAATCACTGGCCAAACAGCCGGAAATGGTGCTAGCAATAATGGGGGAGCATGGCCTGAGAGTCAGGACCCCAGAATTGGCTACAATAATCAGAGACTGTCATCCATCTTTAAGTTACAGTACTGGTGGATCAACCTAAATATTAGATATAACCAAAACTAGACAGGACTTACAAAGGTGTCTAGAGGAGGTCAAGCCAATATTCTAATAAATGAATGTAAATATGCCACTAAGTTGTGGCTTGTATACAGTATAATGGGCACCTTCCTTTCTTTAATGAACCACAAGATGCATCTGACTGTCTAGATATGGAAGAGTCTCCAGACCATGGAAAGTGTAGAAGGGCATTGCCAATGGCCAATGAATATGTTTAATACTACTGATCAACTACTGCGACGTGTTTCCATTCAGAGAGGCAGTGTCATTTTCTAAAGGAACTGCCATGTACCTACAAGGAAGTTATCCTATGTGGCTCTCACATTTCACTGGTTACAGAGATACATCTTTGATTAATTAGCCTGAAGTACAGTTGCTATTTCGCAATTGTGATTGTAAAGTTTATTTTGACTGACATATAGTTTGTAGATAAGGGGAATGAAGCTTACGTATTAGTCAGGGGCAGGCCAGCTAGCTTAAAGACCTATATAAGATGCATGGCTATGAAATACTTTTATCCATTTCACGATTTACAAAGGAATTTCAATCTCTTTTGAATATTTGCCCATGATATATTCTGCATAGGTGACTATGGGCATATTTATCAAAGCTTGGCGAGAGATAAAATACCAATCAATCAGCTCCTAACTGCTATGTTACAGGCTGTGAAAACTGAGTTATATGCTGATTGGTTGGTACTTTATCTCGCTGAACTTTATAACTCTCCGAGATTTTATATATTTGCCACTATATTACTTTTGCTACTTTAAGTAAAGGCTTGAGCTCTGATATATACATTTAATTATTGCAGGCACATCATAGGCTGATCTTAATTGATTATTATATATCAATCATATTATATAAGAGCAGGTGCTAGGAATAAGCAATTAGGATGCAGAACTGTAATAGACTATTTCCCAAGTCCAAGAATAGTTTAAGTGATTACAAGTTTATTTGAGTGAGATTTCAGGGCCATTGGCATCACATGGACATTTCTAGGTTTGAAGAAATAGCTGTTCTGTAATGGTTGTTTACAGTAGAGATGAGCAGGTTCAGTTTTACTCGGATTTACTCGAATCTCCTTATTGGCTCTCGGCTGTCACGTGTTTTTGGTTAGCCAATAAGAAAAATCCGGAAAATCTGAGTTTGCGATAATTCTGGCGTTAAGAACCGAGTAAATATGAACCCGATCATCTCTAATTTATAGCATGGAAGAATATGGTCTATCACTGGATAATACTGGTTTTGGCAGCCTTTGGCAAAATGGTTCACTAGGTAACTCAATAAGACAGACTCTAATACAAGCATAGAGGTTGTTTGGATAAGGGATAGAAAATTTGGATTACATGACTGGAAGAGTGAAAATAGTTATCTTATGAAAGTACATGACATAATTGTATAGGAACAGCTTCCTTATCTGTCATTCAATGTATCCTTAGTTCTACCAGTGTGTGTTGTGACCTTTTATAAGTTTATTTTATTTTACGTGTTTTGTCAGTGAAGGTGGGTACACACTTAGCGATGTAGGGGTGTATTCAATTATAGTCGGAACTGCCGTCTTGTCGGAAAGATGGCTGTTTCCGACTTTTTTAGGTCGAATCGTGATTCAACCTATTCAATGGGGCTGCCGTTTTTCCGACAGGTCGGCAATTCTGACTTGTCGGAAAACACGTGGATCGGTGGATTAGCCGCGGATCCACGTGTTTTGTTGGATTTGCAGACAAATCCGACAGCTTTTAGTCCCGTTTTCGACAATATCAATCCAACTTTAAAAAAAGTTGGATTGACATTGTCGAGATTGGCCAAAACGTGTCGGATTTGGCCGCAAATTGAATACTGCATTGTCGAATCCTTTCCGTCGGAAAGGATCCGACATGCATTGAATAGACCCCATAGTGAACTATATCACTCATTTTCCCCCTCTTGAGCGATATAGTTTACTATATCATCCAGTGTGTATGCAGCCGACGACAAGTGATGCGCAGCCCCGCGGGTCGTTAATGACACTCTGTCTCAGCCATGCATGCAGCTCAATTTTGGACTCCTCGTCCAAAGCTGCATGCTCTGGCTGGCCGCGGCATGATGTCACTATGCGATATCATTAGTATTATCACACAATGTGTATGCCTGCCATCTGACGGCCTGGGAGGGGAAACACTAGGCGATGTCGCTCGCCGAACACATCCCTAGTGTGTACCCACCTTAAAACAAAAATAATCGTGGACAAATATGTTTATGTTTGAAACACAAAGTGAATTGCTGCTATCTTGGTTCATTTACAAAATAAAGTTTGGTCACACTTTACAGTATGTCATTGAAAAAATTACCCCATGTTACCCCTGAATTCTTGTAACAATATTAAGCAATCACTAATCTTCAGGTGTTAAAAACTAAACAGCAGACATATGGGATTGAGGTTACACTTTGTTCCCATTCAGATGCCAGAAACTGGAAAGATTAATGAAGACTTCACTTGCACCTTTACCTTTAAGAATACTCTGAGTTTTCCCTTAGAGAAGTGCGAGCTACATGTGGAAGGACTTGGCATGTTCAAACTGGAGAAATTCAATCAAGGGTGAGTAAAGAATATTCTTGACGTGAAATGTGCAGACAGTATACAACCCAATAATTGTGAACCAACAATCCCTAAATTACAGACTCTCTTGAATGGTATGCATCAGACATATATGTGCTGACCAATAGTGGACATATCAAATGCACAGATACAGGTCTATATCAGGTGTATACGACAGACACTGCTCTCTGCCTAGTGTATGCCTAGGGCTCAGTTAATTAACTGATACAAGACAAAGACGTTTACAATTAAGCCTAAGTTAATTTAGTGGAAGTACTTATCACCGAACTGTCCTAATTTCAGTGGGATAGTGCCGATAGGGAAGTGCAGAGTTTCCCAAACTCCACTATTACAGTCCAGGTTTTAAGGATATCCATGCTTGAGTACAGGTGACTTAAGCTGGCCATACACTTATGGGCCCTACACACTGGCCGACATGACTGCACGATATGAACGATCTCGTTCATTAATGAACGAGATAACGTTCATATCGTGCAGTGTGGAGGCAACAGCGATGAACGATGCGCGTCCCCGCACTCGTTCATCGCTGGTCCCCCGTCTGCTGTACATGCAGGCCAATATGGACGATCTCGTCCATATTTGCCTGCACTTCAATGCAGCCGGGTGACGGGGGGAGTAAAGAAAATTCAGTACCCCCGTCACTGCCCCCCCGCCGCCGGGTCGCCCGTCGGCCGTATCCGCCGTCGGGCAGCTCGGCGGTGGATCGGCCAGTGTGTAGGGCCTATAAAAGATTTATCTGTCCAATCTGGCTGGTTGGAATGAAAACCTGGTAAAGTATGGGAGCAAATAATGAATTACCATTTGCTACAAAATGCCAGAAAACTGGCAAAAACGGTAATTCAGACAAATGGGTAAAGCAAATGGATTTAACCAATGTGTCTGAATGACCGCTTTTGTCTGTTTTTAAGTGTTTGGGAGCAAATGGTCAATTGTCATTTGCCCCTATACATTACCAGGTTTTCATTCCAAAGAGCCAGATTGGACAATGGGCCTAATTCAGACCTGATCGCTAGGCTGCGTTTTTGTACAGCCTGCGATCAGGTCTGAACTGCGTATGCACCACAATGCACAGGTGTGTCGTCCTCAGCAATGAGGATCGCCGGGCAGCGACGGGATGGTGCGATAAAGTGATCGCAAGGTGACTGACAGGAAGAGGCCGTTTGTGGATGGCAACCGACCGTTTTTAAGGAGTGTCCAGAGAAACGCAGAAGGGACCAGGCATTTGAAGGGAGGGTTTCTGACGTCAGCTCCAGCCCTGATTATCGCACTGGAAAAGTAAGTCCTGGTCTGTGCAGAGACTGCACAAACTTCTGTACATGTGATCACACCCCTGCACAGCGATTTCTCTCCCCCCCTGTAGGCGGCGACTACCTGATCACGGGGATGCCAAAAAAAGCACCCTAGCGATCAGGTCTGAATTAGGCAGGGACGTGCGGTGAGCTAAATGGCCCAGGAGGCACTGGCTAACCCCAGAGCCATATTTACAAGCAATATATGAGCCAAAGGGTACATCTGGACATTATACACAGGTGCAGCATCATAAACTCCTGGAAATCTGGTGAGTTTTGGTTAGAGATGTGTGGAAAGGATACACAGGTGAGGCACTGCCTGAGGCCTTTCCTGTAAGTATTACAGGAAAGGCTCTGCCTCACTCCACCGCACGTCACTGGAATTAGGCCCAATAAATCTTTAGGTGTATGACCATCCTTAGTTAGTACCTCAATCAATTTGACCTAACTATCTGGACTCAAGCATGGATAGTCATAAAACCTAGACTGTAATGGCAGAGTTTGGAAAACTCTGGGGTAGTGGGTGAGACTTCACCAGAAAGTGGCCATATGCCGTTGGGAACGTGGGCAGATGAGGGCACTGTTACGTGACTTGGAGGTGTGGTGCTATGGGAATTTTCATCACATTCCTGTGTGCAGTTCTTTATGTTAGATACTTGTGAGTTATAGTATCATAAAATAAATATTAGTATTTTTAAATAGCTCAGTTCTAGTTCACCATGTTGACAACTCTGAACATGCCTTTTCCATGGTGGGATAAATTAGGCACAGTAAGCAGGATGATGAATCTGGGAAATTAAAGCTTAATTCCACTTATATTATATATTGTAGCTGTTTTCTTCCTTCCAACTATCAGTGCACAAACACTTGTATCCCTTATTTACAGGCAGTAGAAGGATAACATTTTGAACATTTAGGGGGCTATTCAATTGTTTGAAAAGTCAGTGTCTTTCCCCCCCCCTATCTAATAGACAGGAGAAAACAGACACCCAACCGACTTTTCAAACAATTGAATATCAACCTTAGAGTTCTGCTTGTTAGAGTATGGGGAGTATAAGGTCATAAATGCACTTTGTTAAGGTGTAATTATGCTTTGAGTATTTTGCTTCTTATTAGAAAATGGATAATATGGTGCTTAAATAAATGATGATGTTCTCAATTTATAAACAGAGATGTCAGACCCGGAGGAATCTTCCGCTCTAAGATCATATGTGCCCCAAAGAGAGTCGGGGAGCGGAAAATTGTGGCTGAGCTTGTTTCCAGGCAAATCAAAGGAATTTCTGCAGAAAAGATAATCACCATCACCAAGTAACCTTGAAGGAAAAGCTATTCTTTTATGGCAACATCACTATCGCCCTGCTTTCTGTGCATCTTACCTTTCCTTCATCGAATCACTTCAGTTGTATTAGGTGCTTATGAGCATAAGCACAAAACATTCACTTCGATTAATAAAATAAAGCAACGGTGATTGTGAAAAATATATTTCTATCCTGTTTTGCATCCAATCTTCTTTACTAGTCTTGTGTGAGGAGTAACATACACAGTGTAATGGCTCAGGAAATACAAGAAAAATGCGGAGTGCTCATAAAATCTAACTACTACAGTTTTTTTTATTATTGTTATATTTATTATTGAAACAGACTTGTCTGTGTGACCCTTGACCCAAAACATGTCCATAGCAATGTGAGGATTGACATGGATACATATGTATCTGTTACACCAGTGGTGGCAACAGGCAGTCTGGTGAGTCCTCGCCTGCATCCCCCAGCTGATTGCTACCCTGTAACTTCTTTGCTGTGTTATAAAGCAGAGACTAAGGGGTCTAGTCATGAAGCAGTGAAAAGTGTGGAGAAGTGAGCCAGTGGAGTAGGAGCCCATGGCAACCAATCAGCATTGACATAACATTTATAATTTGTTTACTATAAAATTATACAGAGCAGGTGATTGGTTGCCATGGGCAACTTTTCCATTGGCTCACTTCTCCACTCTTTTCACTGTTTCATGAATAGACCCCTAAAGCTGTGCACAAACCTGAACAACATTGCAACCAGAGTGACGTGGCAATGCCTTCGCCATACACACTGCATGATCTGCTGTACGACGGCGTGATGTATCGTTACATGCTGCATGTAACACCTTGTCGTCTATGATATCATCCCAGTGGGTATGTAGAGCATCCAATGGCACAATGCAACCACCCAATTTGCCAAACAATGAATTTGGTGTATTTGAGGGTACACACTATACGATGGCTGTTGCAATCCACTGCAGATTGCAACATTGTCCAATATATTGTATAATGTGTATCTAGCTTAAGACTGGGGCAACTGATAACCGCATCACATGACCTCTTCTGCACAATGCAGGTTACTCATCAGAGGAAGAGGAACTGCAGTGTGTTCTCCATTGTTTCTCTGCATAGTGCATACAGAATGGATCTGTATAGGCAAGTTAAAGTAGGGGAAGTGTTAATGTTTGTAATACAACAATAATCTGACCTAAAGAATGATTCTTTGGATACATATTTCCTAATGTAGAAATACTGTAGGCAACCTTTATGACTCTATCAGCTGTGGAACTGCAAGTACCAGCACACAGCTAGTAATAGTACATGTTTGGCTGCAGTATGAAGTGGATGCTGTGATGTGGCATATGGGAGGTGGTTTGCAGGGCATGGCATGTAGGGATGTACGATGCTTATGTAAGGGGAGAATTGGGAGGTCTAAGATATGTATGAAGGAGTTCTGGAGTAAATGTGGAGGGCTGGGTGCATGTGCATGCATGTTGTGGCTAGTAGCAGTCTGAGGGCCAATGGGGCTATATTGGACCAAGTGAAGAGCACACGGGGCATTTTGGAATGAGTAATAATACAGCAATTCTGTGGTCTCTTTGGGGCTGTTCATTCTTTAAATTAAGGCTCTCCAGTCTTTGAAATAATCATATTCAAATGATGGACAGCTGCACGTGCAGCCTTGATGTGTATCAAGTTGCCCATTTATCACTGTGTCACACAATACAAAAAGAAAAAAGGTTTCTAGTGCCCGAAAAATCTCCAATAATATACTATGCTAAGAAAACACAAAGAAAAACTGGATACTAGGATAAAAATAACATACATTTCTATGCAACACTTTGTACAAAACCAAACAAGATGAATGATCATATAAAACAATTTCAATAAAAACAAAAAATATGTACATATAAATGCAGACTGACTGGATGGTCATATAATAGGGCTGACTTCATATATGTGCTATCACCAAGGAGAAGTTTGGCTACTACCGTGAACAAAAAGAAATATCCGCTAAGTGTTGATAACATTGAGCAACAGTGAAAATGTTTCTGATGTGAAAATAGTTACTTAGGGATGGATATGGGATGCGGCGGTCGCGATTCTGACCGCTGGGATCCTGACCACCATAATGCCGACAGGTAAGCGAGCGCAACAAAGCCCCTTGCAGGCTCAGTGGCCCTCCATAGGTTCTATTCCCACTCCATGGGTGTCGTGGACACCCAGGAGTGGGAGTAGCTATGGCAGCGCTGCCGACATTCTGGCAGTCGGGATCCCGGCGTTGGTATTCTGGCCGCTGGGATCCTGACTACTGCCCGTTACTTCTAATTGATTTCAGTATGCTAAGAACTCATTTTATAGTTAAAACTCTGTTAGCTCTTAGTTCTGAGATAAAGCCCATTTATGATGATGAAGGGGTAATGTGTTAAATACTGGGTAATTTTGGTATCTAGAGAATATATAGGCTGGCAAACAAGGATACAGGAATTCCTAGTTATTGTATGCCATGTTTTGTTTATTGCCAATGAAACAAAATGTCCATCACAGTTCTCTGGATGATCAAAGCAAAATTCTTCTGCCTCCTTTACACATCAAACTCAGATGTATGAAGAACTTTGTAAAGGGGATGAACAAAGATGGCGAAGGCTATTAAGTACCAGGAGTGGAAATTTCCACTTCTGAGTGATGCTAAAGTTAAGGAAGAAGTCTTCTGCAAATTCGCCAACTTCCGGAGGATGACAACTTCGACCAAGTCCACCATGTTAATTCGAGAAAGCGACGTGGGAAGCCTTTAATCACTTAACTAACTAATATTTTTTACCAAAAAACGTTCACAAATTGTCAGGTTTATTTAAGACTGAGTTAGGTTAAGAACATCTATTTAAAACATATCCAACACGATTTTATTTAAATAAAATAAATATAAATTTGAAATGTGTTTTAAAAACATTGATTTAACCATCGATGACCAATATATTAGACAAATGGTGTATCTATAATAGGTGTCACACACCGCACACCCTGCACCCATTTCTTCTATACTTAGCTTTCCAGAGTCCAGCATTGGAAGCATGTGCAGTAAGGACATCACCTGGAAAATGGCCGCCACCCCATATCCCTGGAGACCTGCGTATGAGCAGTAGACTCTGACACAGCGCCAGAGTATACTAGCGCTAAGAGCAGCATTGCCAGCTACAGAGGAGGGGAGAGGGCCCAGATGAAGACTGCACATGGATCCCTTCCTCTCTTGATATGCCCCTGTATCGGACCATCAATGATCGGACCATTGTGTCTTTACATTTTCCCAGAGACTGCTCCTCTCTGCAGCCTCCTGGTGTACACATTCAACGTAAGGGCTGGTTCTTTTACATCTCTCTGGCAGTGGTCGGCAGGCAGGCCTTGAGGGAGGAAACGGAATCACATGAAGGTTTTTGTAATGTAATCCTATCCTAATTACTTCTATGTAGCTTTGATACAATAGCAAACCTCAAAAAGCAAACAAAAAATACTTAACAATGCCAGTTATTCTAAACGGACACTAGAGGGAGCATTCTTCCCAGAAATGTTAAATTGATGGTTATAGAAGACATTTGTGGAATCTAATGGATGCAACATTTTTTATGATGGTTAAATATCTAACCAAAGTTGTCCTATTTTGATCACAGCTAAGATTACCCTTAAATTGAATTGGTTGTCTTGAAAGAAGTAGTTTCCCAAATATACCGTGTCTCTGAGAAGAAATTTTGAAACAATGCTTTGTGGAGTGTCCTAAATAAATGTACAGTAAGTACTAATAATACCCCTTGTACTCCAAAATCCCGGGTCTGACCCAGGATCTGGAATGTGGTTCCAATCCGGGTCAGACCCCGGACACACCACTTTCACACTGCAGCACCAACCCGGATTATTCCTGGGTAGCTGCCATTTGCACTGGACATTGGTGCAGTGGTACTGGTCTGCCGGGGTTTGGAGATGACATCATCTCCAAGTGCCAGGAATCTGGCTCTGTCTATGCTGTAAACGGAGCCCGGGTATGGTTCACATTGCCCCTTAATGCAGGTCCTTCCTGTGTCCAGTAGTGCAAGGTACCTGGGCTGGATTCCCGAGTCACTGGACCAGGGTATTATTTGGGGGACCCTTTCACATCGAGTCATGAACTGGGTTAAGTCGGGTCGAAGCCGCGGTATGAAGGGTGTTTAAGTGTCCCTGCTTGGATGTTTGGATAAGATATTACAGTTATAGTAATTGATAATATATAAAACATTAACACAGTAAACAGCTTTTAAAATGCTTTTACTATCTTTTGACAGGAATACATTCCATTTACTGACGTACGGGATGCCGACTGTCAAGATACTGACAGTGGCATCCCGCCCACCAGAATGCCAGCAGCAGGGCGAGCGCAAAGAGTCCCCTTGCGGGCTCACTGCGCTCGCCACAGGATCTATTCCCGCTCTATGGGAATAGTCCTGTTTTGCCGGAATTTCGTCTGGCGGCATTGCCGGATGGCGGTATCCTGACCGACAGGATCCCGACAGCCGGCAAATTGAACGGATCCCCTTTTGACACTATGCTGTATCTTTTTAACATGTTTTATTTAATTGTAGGGGTCTTGAGGTAAATATAAAACAGTTTTTTTTTTAATTAATAAAGATGATTAGTTTTAAAGTACAGTATGATTTAATTTGTCAATTCTATTTTTGGTGGATAACATCCATAAAGACATTGGGACTACTTTTAACACATGGGCTAGACCAGAGGTTCCAAAACGTGGTCCTCAAGGCACACAAATGGTCCAGGTATTGAGGATATCCATGGCTGAAAACAGAAGTTTAAATCACATTGACTGAGGTCACCTGTGCCCAAGCTTGGTTATCCTTAAAATTTGGTCCGTTAGATAGCCTTGAGGACCGGATTTGGGAACCTCTGGTCTGGACCAAAAAATGTCATACTTTCAGTTGTCCCTTTTGATAAACAGTTTAGCAGTAAACAACTCTTCATTCAGTGCCTGATTCAGAGTTGTATGCAGGGGCTTTTCTTGGTGCGGGCAAGTAGTGCCTGCGCCCGGGGCACTGCGGCATGGGGGCGCAGCCGCAGGCACCGCCGCCTGCCCGCACCCCGCTCCCCCGGCTGCAGCAGACGCCGTGGGCTGTGTGGGCGTCCGCTGCAGCCGGCTCCAGCGACAGACACTAGAGGTCAGTATTGACCTCTAGTGTCTGTGCGGCGCTGTTATGGGAGAGACGTCATGACGTCGTCTCTCCCATAGAGAGGAGCCGCGGTGGCCAGACGGAGCAGCAGCAGCGGTCGGGAAGCAGGAGCGGGGCAGTGGTAAGTATTATTTTCTTATTTTTGTGTGTGTTTGACTGGGGGCACAGCAACAGGAGGCACAGTAGCAGAGGGCACAACTATTGGGGGCACAGCAGCAGAGGGCACAACTATTGGGGGCACAGCGACAGGGGGCACAAGAAGGGGCACAGCAGCAGAGGGCAATACAGGGGGCACAACAGCAGAGGGCACAACTATTGGAGGCACAGCAGCAGAGGGCACAACTATTGGGGGCACAGCGACAGGGGGCACAGCAGCAGAGGGCACAACAGGGCACAGCAGCAGAGGGCACAGTGACAGGGGGCACAGCAGCAGAGGGCACAACTATTGGGGCACAGCAGCAGAGGGCACAACTATTGGGGGCACAGCAGCAGAGGGCACAACAGGGGGCACAGCAGCAGAGGGCACAACTATTGGGGGCACAGCGACAGGGGACACAACTACTGGGGGCAAAGCAACAGGGGGCACAACTACTGGGGCAAATCTACTGGGGGCAAAGCAACAGGGGGCACAACTACTGGGGGCATAGCTACAGGGGGCACAACTACAGAGGGCAAATCAACTGGCGGTCACAACTACTTGGGGCATATCTGGGGGCATATCTGGGGGCATAACTGTGGCCACGCCCCTCCCCTATGAAGCCACATCCCTATTTTTTGATGCGCGCCTCTGGCGCGCACTAATTGTTTTGCCGCAGGGGAGGGGGGGGGAGCGCCAGTGGAAACTTTCGCACTGGCCGCCACAAGGTGTAGAACTGGCCCTGGTTGTATTCTATTGCACAGCTGCAAGGAAGTGTCTGTGCAATACCATACAGCTAATATGCAAATGCAGCAGGAGGTGTCTGGTGTAAATAGACTCCTCCTGTCTGCTTTCAGCATGCAGTCTTGTCAGGCTCCAGGGGTTCCACAGGGGCTATACTACCCCACATTCCTCTCCAGATTGTACTAGCTTCGGCACCCCTGAATGCTGGCCAGGCTCCCCACTATCTTTCCCACCAGCAGCGGGTACTGGACACCGCCATATTTGCGTTGGTCAACTGACGTCATCCTGACACCACCCCGACCATGCCGTTTCAGACAATATAGTCAAAATTGACCTGCATGTACAGATGATAGAAGACCGCTTCAACGACCCGCGTGAGCACGCATCATTGACAAAATAGTGCGTACACACTGGACGATATCATTTGGAAATGTCATTATCGTCCATATTGTTTACGCAAGCATTTCCATAATGTCTATTTAGTATCTCCATGCTCCCTGTATTTTATGAAAAGCTTTTCTGTACTTCACTGTTCTTTCTATCTGTTAAGCATCCTTGAGTCCTACTGGAGAAAGAGCACTATATAAATAAAATTATTATTATTATTATTAATTACGTAAATCCAACTCTGCATGTGATTGCAGTTCTACTGTTACTAGAATAACATTATTTTATTACTTTGTATAGAGATAGGTTCAAATGTCGATTCTTATTACCTGCACCATACAACAATACTGAATATAGAATATCATGTGAGATTGATTATGGATAGCTTAATAAGACTACAATGTTTCTGTTCCTGTTTTTTGACCCTGACCATGAATAAAGTGCTGCCAATGTCATGAATCTTGTTTTACTGTGCTCAGGTCTTTCTTACTATAATATAAACTAACCCCATAAAAGAGACTTACATCAGCATTGCAGCAATTTTCACCTAAAATCTGTTCCGCTATAATAAACTTGAAATGAGATTTCACACACACCAACACGACACTGTTTTACTTAGCATCAAAGCTTTATTATAATATATTCAGGAAATACATTTTGTGACATCAACTCAAAATGAAATCAGGAATTTATTATTAAAACACAACTTTAAAGTAAACAGTTATTAACATGCTATGTCCGTTAATGTTCCATTATACCTGAACATTTTAACACGATAACAACTTACAAAGAAATCATACAATAATTATAGGTTTCAGCAGCCTATCTACTGAGATGAATGATTTTGTTGAGTTTAGTGTGCACAAAAATTTGTGGTATTATCCACTTTTTGTTACTTTACACAATCACAGATAATCGAGCATTATAATTTACACACTAACACAACTGAAGATAGCCTGTATCTGCTGTGGGACTACAAACCTCAGCATGCCCTACTACGCTGCTGCAAGCTTTCTACAACAGCTGAAGAACTACCTTGGTCTGTAAATAGATATTAAGGCTGTTATGGTACTGAACATTATAACAGTATATACTGGTTACTGCTGTTTGTTTTAGCATATGTTTAAATTTAATTTATTTTGTTAAACATTTTAAATCATTCTTTGGTGTTATTTGTTGAGGAGTTTAATCAGTCACACAACTAAGAAGTTCTAAAAAATGTGTTATACATAGTTCAAGGCATATTCCAGTAAGTCAACAAACCTGTTAGCTGACACGGGCATACCCCTGACTGATGGGGTCTCCACCAATCAAACAGACTTCTATAAACAAAGGGAACCAATGGTGAAAGTCCCAGATGTGGGACTCTCACCTAACTGCTCCAAGTACTGCTGCTTCTAATGGGAAACTAATTTCTAGGTGCATATTTGTGGAAATCATACATACTTGTCATCCCTTACTTATATATTATATTGTAGAGATCATTCATCAGTTTTCATTTCTTCCAGTATTTAAATTATCTTTCTAACATTCCATTTAGTTTCTAATATAACTGTGCTAAAGCGGCTGTGGAGGTAGGCAAGTATATACAAACATGTTCAAGACGGTATTCATTCGCAAATTCAACATTCACTATGTCGAAGTTCATAATGTTGAATGTTATGATGTTGACATGGTCAAAATGTGGACATGTGACATGCCGACAGAGGATGTCGACATTACCTTAGAGTTAGATGTCAAAATTGTGAACATGTCAACATTATAGCAGTGGAAATGTGAGGACCAGCGCCCTAACCGCTTGGAGGTCCAAACTATCAGTGGTTTTTGCTGCCCTCAAAGGAGAAGAGAATTCCAGAAATTCTCCAACAGAATCCAAATGCAAACAATGTCCTGTCCTTCCTGGCGCAGATTCCCCCAGTTGAAAGTCAGTATCACTTCTTAGAAATAAATAGATTATTGAAGATAAGTATAATGGCATCAATATAAATGTGTCTTGATTATCTGGTACAGCATGTGATAAACTGCATCATTTGCTACGTGTTTCACTTGCCACTTCTTCAGACGGATTCAGTATGCTTTACCGGCAGGCAGGATGCCGGCTGTCAATATCCCAACAGCGGCATCCCGTCCGCCAGAATGCCGTCAGCAGGGCGAGCACAAAGAGTCTCCTTGATGGTTCTGTGGCTTGCCACAGGATCTATTCCCCCTCTATGGGTGTCGTGGACAGCCACGAGTGGAAATAGCCCTGGTGCGTCGGGAATCCGGCTGGCGGCATTGCTGGCTGGTGGGATTCTGGCATCGATATCCTGACTGCCAGGATGCTGACAGCCGACAAATTAAATGCATCATCTTCAGATAGCTTATACCTCATTTTTTGTGATGATCCTATTACTGGAATCAGAATAAAATCGCTTTTTATCCTTGCAGAGTGCCAGCATCTAGCTTGTTGTGTCCTGGGGATTTTTAGGAGTGGTAAAAATCCCCATCACATGCTGCACCAGATGATCAACACACATTTGTATTGATGCCATACTACAAATTTTCAATAAACTATTTATGTCAAAGAAGTGGTACTGGCTATTCAGTTGGGGGAACCTGCGCCAGAAAGGACATTGGTGACATTATGGTAGTGTGAACATGTTTCAAATACACATTGTGGATGTCAACATGAAGAACATTTTCGGCAAACGGTCGTCAACATTATAACGGCCAACATAGTGTGTGCAGGGGCGGATTGGGAACAAAAAGCGGCCCTGGAAAAATTTGTACTAGTGGCCCCACATGGGCAGCACGAGAGGTGTAAGGTCTAGCCATGGGCCATGGCAGCAGCACCCTCCCCCTAGACTTTCCAGATATTATGAGCACATTATATGATACACCCTTAGAATTTAGGAAACTATATAATTCTTTAGAAATATATATTTTCTTGCTTATTACACCAACCGTAACCCAATCACTATTCACTCAATCTTATATGTCAGCCAAGCAGGCAGACAGAGCATACACTAGATCATCTGCAATCACAGGCTAAGTGGAAAAGTCATTTTCATATATGCAAATTAATTTGCATCTTATTCATTATAAATAGGACCACATGTCCTCAAACAAAACAGGCCCCGCGGGTGTGTCGGCCCACCGGGAATCTTCCCTGTGGACCCTATGGCCAATCCGCCTCTGAGTGTGTGTATATCCTTCAACATGGATACTTCCCCTTTAAGTAGGCCACAGTGGTCTAGAGTCACAGAGTTACAATTCAGTTTCCAACACATGGTTCTGAGAGCAGCATACCTATAAAAATGAAAAGACTTCATGCCAAACAGCTTGTTTTATTAGTGAGTACACTTGGCGGGATCAGTACGTAATCCCGCTGGACGGGATCCCGGCGGTCAAAATACCGATGCCGGAATCCCAACCACACAATCCCGACAGGGGTGGCGAGCAGAACGCAGCCCCTTGCAGGCTCGCTTCGCTCGGGACACTATTATATTCTCCCTCTATGGGTGTCGTGGACACCCACGGAGGGAGAATATTTCGGGATTGTGGCGGTCGGGATTCCAGCGTCGGTATTTCGATCGCCGGGATCCCGTCCAGCGGGATGTTGACCGCATCCCCACTTGGCCAGCATGTTGCATGGAACCCTAGCAAGATGCTAATGAGCAGACCAAAAGTACACATTAGTCTGTAAAAAAATACAGATTATCTCTCATTATTTCACTTAGGACACCAAATGGCAAAATATCAACACACAAATGAATATACTTTGTGGAAAACTGTAGAATACTTATTTTTATTAAAGCTGCCACAAGGTGGAGCTCTGTATTGAGAGTAAAATCTTTCAGTCTTTGAACGCGCACAAGCACAACACTTGAAGTATGACGGAATCTCAAGCAGTACCATAAAAAAGTAAAACTAATTATGTGTAGTGCAACCAAATCTATTGATTTTTTGCAAAAGTTTTCTTTCTATTTAGGGAATTATATAAAAGTGGAAGAGCAGAAAGTGGAGATTGTGGGCCCTTTATATCATGTTTGCCACCTAATGGTTCATTGGGGGTTATTTACCAGTATTTTATAGCAGCAATCCCACTTACCCTTTTTTTCAAATAGCAATTAAGCAGCTTTTAAGCAGGCATCTCAATTTTCTTAGCTGTTCCCCAACAATTCATTAACTAATTTTCAGAACCTCTCTGGAGGGAAGATAAGTATGGCTGCCAGTCATACACACACATGTGATGGCAGAGGTGGGGCCTTTACTGTTTATCATTATAATGAATATAAGTAAGCTGTATGTGCTGTGTTCCAGTCTGGGTCACATTAACATACAGGGACACTGGGCATGTAGTGTATATAGTGTATGTACAGATGTAGCCAGACTCATCGCTGCCACGATGCGTCCAATGCCTACCTGCGCCTGGTCATGCTTAATAGCACCCTCGAGCCGGCAATGCAATGGGTATGGATTGCGGGTGTGAATATATGCACGCTGATGTGCGTACGCATCAGGACAATGCAGTCGCGGAAGCGACTAGGCGCAGCCACAACTGGCGTGGCTACATCTGTGTATATTGTAATTTATCTGTGCAGGTTATATGTGAACCATTAGTATTATGACTTCCACCCATGTGCCTGCTCTCACAGAATTTCTATAGCTTCTGCACCTACTTGCCCCAGATACATTTTACCACAGGTGCACAATACTAATCCTCTGCCAAAGCTTCCATCATTGTATTGTAGGCAGATATCACACAAGGGTAAGATGACAAGTAGATTTTAGGAAGCCACATGGAGAGTATTCCTGAGACAAAGATAACTGCAATACACTGCATTGTAAACTCTGCCATCAGATTTATGAACAATTTCTATAACATACAGAAATCATGCAATAATAACATTGCTTATACAGATGGATCCATGTTTATCTTGACCTTTAATAGGATTAACTGAGACTGGCCAGTCGTCCTGAATCCCCTGCGGTATTGTTCTCTGTATTGTATTGCAGCTGAGAACAATAGATGAAGGGTTTATGCTAATAAGTCATGTTGTGCCTAGGTGCAGAACACTAGTCAAGATAACCGTGGACCCATCTGTTTATGTATCTCATTAGATGAATAGAAGGGGAAAGTAAATAAAATATATGGTTCATCTGCCTTTAAGTTCCTCAAAATCAAGTGCAGATAGTTGTTAAAGTAACTTAACCCATACATACCGACATTCTGGCTGCCCTCACTGTCGGTCGGTATAACAGGGAGCGTGGTGCGGCATGGAAGGGGGCACGGTGGAGCAAAATTATGTCAAATTGGAAGAGTGGAACAGGGGACGTGACCACAAGGGGAGGGGGGGGGGGGGGGATCAGTGTCTTACTTGGCTCCGGCAAACGGGATCTTCCTCCTTGGCAACGTCTTCAGAGTGATATTTGGGAAGATGGTGCAGTAGAGAGCACAGTAGAAGAGTCTTTGTTTGCACACTGCGGTGCCATCTTCCCAATGATGTCACTGGGGAGATGGCACCACGGGGGAGACACACTTGCCGGAGCCAGGTAAGTATATCCAGGTGCGGGCCCCCGCCAGATTCCTCCAACCAGCCCGGGCCTGGGTAATTAGTACCTGCCCCCTCTCTGCGGCACTGCTATAACAGGCAGTTAGGCAAAAAATTCATTACAATAAAAAATAATAAAATACTGAAGTTACCGTTAGATTTGTACTTACAGACTATGAATAAACAGGAAAGTAGATTCTAAATGATTATATCTTAACATTATATTAACCAACTGATGTGAGTATTAGTTTATGAGCATAAACAATAAGCAAATTATCTTAAGTTTCATAATGTACAAAATTCAGTGGGGAACATTTAATTGTGCCCTGTGCCCACTGCTGGCCATCGATAGTAATGGGCATCTATCAAAGTAATTCAATTGTTGCTCTGATCAGGTGCCCATTAGCCGCATGGCTGGATTAACAATGGGGCTGAAGGAGCTGCAGCTCCAGGCCCACCCACCAAAATAAGCCTACAGCTGCTGCAGATCTCTATGCAGCTGTAGATAGAAAACAAATGTTTCAGTCTACTGCAGCATGCAACGCCCTCTGGCATCAACACCCCCACTCCCCCCCTCTACCCCCGCACTGAGTCCCGCCTGCCTGCTGCTCACCTCTGCTGGTGTACGATGCTGTGGCTGGTCCCTCCCCCAGCCATGGGCTGCCCTGCTGCTACTGCTGCTGCATTGTTACCAGGCAGAGACGTCCAGATAGCCCTCCCACCTCCCATGTCCAGGACCAGACCTGCCCCCTTCCTGCTCCTATACCTTCAGGTGCTGTCTGTTTCCCCCATCCCTATTCTCAGGCTCGTCCCTCCTTACACTCTGTCCTATATGAGCCTGTCCTCGCTATGCTGATTCTCCAGAGGCGGAGCCAGGAACCAGAGGAAAGAGACAGGCATCCTCCTTACAGGTAAAGGCCTGTGTAGGGTATGTTCTCATGTAATGGAAGGGAAGGTTAGTGCAGTGTAATGCAGTGATGAAGTGTGGCGAGTTACTGCTGTTATGTCATGTGTGTGAGGGGGTACTGAGTGATGTAGTATGGATAGGTAGTGAGGGGGCAGTGTAGTGATGTAGTATAGTAAGTAGGTAGTGATGTAGTATAGTAAGTAGGTAGTGATGTAGTGTGTGGGGCAGTGTAGTGATGTAGTATGGGTATGTAGTTTAGTGCTGCAGAGTGGGGAGGTAGTATAGTACTGTGGGGGAGGTAGTGTAGTGATAGTGTGTGAAAAGGTAGCGCAGTAATGTTGCGTGGGAAGGTATTGCAGTAATGTGGTGTGGGAAGGTAGCACAGCACAGGTGTGTGGGAAAGTAGCGCAGTAATATGGTTTTGGAAGGTAGCACAGTATGGTGGTGTGGGAAAGTAGTGCAGTAATGTGGTTTTGGAAGGTAGCACAGTATGGTGGTGTGGGACGGTAGCGCAGTACGGTGGTGTGGGAAAGTAACGCAGTATTATTATGTGGGAACGTAGCGCAGTAATGTGGTGTGGGAAGGTAGCGCAGTATGGTGGTGTGTGTAGGTAGATGTAGTGCGGGAATGTAGTCTGGAAGGTAGTGGAGTGAAATAGTGTGGAGATGTAGTGTGAGGAGGTAGCGTAGTGATATACTGCAGGGATATAGTGTGAATACGTATCATAGTGATATAGTGTGGCGATGTAGTTTGGGGAAGTAGCACAGTAATGTAATGTGGGGAGGTAGCTCAGTGATGTAGTGCAGAAAGGTAGCTTAGTAATGTAGTGTGGGGAGGTAGTGCAGTGATATAGTATGTCACCACACCCCCTCTTCCCACTTCTCTACGATGCTGATCACACTACCTCGAACGGCACATAATAGGCCCTTCCTAAATCTCAGCTCCAGGCCCATGTGGACCTTAATCTGGTACTGATTAACTGAATCAGTCACATTTTTTCTTGCAGCTTCTGGAGGTGCATGAAAAAAAGAGTGTGAAAAGTCCGTAGTTTGGGCACCCAAAGTGCCCGAACTTGAACTTTAGATGCTCAGTAGAAATTTTTAGACGGACCCAGTGCTCTTAGCAGCATTAAATGCTATTTGACATCTGATCAGACCAACAATTAAATTGCTCTTATAGATGTCCATTACCATAGACAGCCAGCAGAGGGCGCACAACAGTCCAATTGAATTACCCTCCTGTGATGTTTGAAACAAACATGTCCCACACTTAAGCCTGACACACCCGGCCTAAGGTAATCAACGTAGCCTATGCTCAAAGCTGACTAATTGACAAGGCCATTAAATACGGATCAGTTTGAAATGCCGGTGGGCGGGATGCCGGCTGTCATGATCCCGACACCGGGATCCCATCTGCCGCAATGCCAGCACTGGGTAGAGTGCTAGAAAGCCCTATGCAGGCTCGCTGTGCGTGCCACAGGTTCTATTCTCCCTCTATGGGTGTCGTGGACACCCACAGTGGGAGAATAGCCTGTGTCGCCGGTATTCCGTCTACAACATTTCACCACTAGTCGGGATCCTGGCGTCGGCATTGTGACAGTCGGGATCCCGACTAGCAGTATTTTAATCACTTAAATGCAACAGAAAAACAATAGAGAAAATATCTGGTAAATTTCGCCTTAACTTACCACTTACAATCCAATGCTATCCTAGGATTTAGTTGTAAACATAATTGTAATAATAAATAACATTATAAACATCAACTTCAGGGGTTATACTGCCTTTAAATTCTAGTTATCAGATATATTCACATATAAACCCCCAATTAAAAATAAGATTAATGCCTATTCCAGTTAGAGACGGCCATTGACATGCAATTAGCTTCCTATCCAGGATTAACATGCTTATGGTTATTTCCAGTGAGTGAAAGGCATTATATTAAATGGTTATAAATGGTTATACAATACTGAGGCCTTATTTATCAACCGGCAAGGCCCTGTACTGCACATGATATCACAGGATGATCTATGTATTTAAAACAAATATCAATTAACTACTAAGTATCAAGATGTAAACTAAGGCTCTGAAGTATTATTATAAGTATAATGTTCCAACCCATTAAAATAAATCACCCATCCTAGAACCCCCCCCTAATAAAATTGTTACCACCAAGGCATTTACATCATCCTGACACATTTATTGCTGCTGGGGTACAGCAGTAATGTGTTATAAACATTACTTGGGTGATCTAACAGCCTTGGTGAAAGGCACTGAAGGAAGCCAGAAAGATGAAACAATGCATTTGGTAAAATATTAAACTACGTGTGAAATACAATAAAATCCAGTACATTAAAGTCAACCTAAGGTGACGTTAACAAAGAAATCACAAAATGCCAATCCTTATACTGTATATGCACAGTACAGTTGTTGTGCACCTTAAATTGGTCATGTTAGATGAGAAGAAGCCACAATCCTTCTTGGCTTTTTATTTTAATGTATTGGCGCATCCTTGAATTGATCCCACCTCAATGACTTCCACATGTCCAACCAACCTTCCAGTGACTATTTCGCTGTCCTTCCCAAGTGAACCAGTCTCAATATCTGATGGCACCTTTTGGTAAAGAGTTCCTGCAAAAGGGCTGAACCATGAAGGAGAGAAACCACCACCAAACGCTTGTTTCAACCCATCCCAGCTACTGGTCTTTTCCCAAGTTGGATTTTCCTTCTTCAGTCGCTCAATTCCCTGAAGATGAGAAGACAGGCAGATAACAACAAAAGATCTAATTCACAATATGACAGCAGTTCATAACTAAACATCCAAATATATTCTAGCTTAATAAAAAAAAAAAAAACTTTTTTTTTATATATTGTACACACAGCTTACATTTTTCTCCCACCCTAGAACTAGGTTCTGGGAAAGGTTGTCTTATACCACTTACACACTCAGAGCCAGGAATTTGCTGGGTCAACAGCCGGCAACTTCCCAAGTTTCAGCCTGGTAAAGAGCAGGATTGGGAACCCGGAACTTGGTCCCAGTGGTTTACTTTCACACTAAGCAAAATCCCAGGTTGCTGCATGTGCATGTGCAATTACCTGGGATTTTGCTTCTAGCTTGAATGGGGTATAAGAGATATAAAGAGCCATTTATAAGAGTGCAATATATTAGACTTTACTAAAACATAAATAAAGCTTACGCCACTTTCAGACTGAAAAGTCTGAAAGTCCCAGCAATAAGCCGGTTTGTTTTGTCGGGACCTGCCTGACCCCCCTTTCACACAGACATGCAAATTACCGGGTCGAGAATTTCTACCCTTGTAATTTGCAGATCAACACGGGTATTTTGTCTGTGTGAAAGGGTCAACCTATGTCGAAATCACCGTGTCTCCGACCCTGGTAGATTCCAGGGTCGAAGTCACGGGAATTACAACCCGGGTCGACCCTTTCATACAGAAAAAGAACCTGTGTGTTCCATGAAATTACCATGTGGAACTGCTTCACCCGGTAATTTCTGTTTCTGTCTGAAAGGGGTATAAACAAAGCAAAAGTTTAGGAAAACAACATAAAAGATTAATGATTAAAGACAAGTGAAAAAAGTAGATGCTTGTTACATTTTTGTTCCTGAAAAAATAACCAGTTTAATTATGGCTTTGCAGACTTTTTATTTGGTTTTAAAATGCGATTTAGAGACTGTCTGTTGTAAAACTGGATTTTTTTTCTATTCATTTTATTTTTAGAAAGTATTAAAGTAGACTTTTAGGGAACAATACATGAAAGTTCAATTACTTTAAAACAATCACAATAACCTTTGTACATTACTTTCGCTGTTGGAACTGGTCTAACTCTATGAGCTAAGTTGGATAGCTTTGCATTTGTTTTGCATTGAAAACTTGCTAAGGTAGTCAATAATAAAGGTATTTTTAATATTTAAAAATCCAACAGTGCCTTGCAGCCTACCCGGTCTCTCCGCTTAACCCCCGCATGTGTATTGATCCTTTGGGACTGTTTACAATGCCAGTATAATAACATTATTGTGTAGACATTATACAGTATATCCAACATTTCTTACAAAGATATATTAGGACAATGGTGGCAACATTGTGTGTTCTGTATTGACACATATTTTATCTGTTATATATTTATAAAGTAACACGTAAATGGTTACAAGAGAAATATGTCTAAGTATCTCCGGAGATAAAATAGTTTCTATTGTGTTATTTTAATAAACTGTTTTATATTACACATTTGTGTTGTTAGACTCTAAAGTTGCCTTTGCGCCATTGGGGATCTTCTTTTGTATTTTTTATATTTAAGATTGGTATTTAAATAATAACCGGGGTAAAGTTACTAGAGGAACCACAAGAAAAAAGAATTCAGGCGCTTATAAATATTATAGCCTATCCAAAATGGATTGATAGTATTCCAAGCTGCAAACTCAGTGCAGTCGTGTGTGTTCACACAGCTAATCTATGGTGAAAATGAAGGACCTCCCCTCGCCAAAAAATATACAAAGGAATAAAAAAACCCGAAATGACTGTTTGCGCTATAACATTACAAGGTACATATATGAACAGCTGAAATGTGTATTTCTCAACCAGTTGATTTATTTATTGGATACTGTCTTTACAATCCAATGTATAACTATCAAAAAACAATAAAAGTACAGATATCATAAAAGTTTTTTCTTTTACTTTTTGAACATAAAAAATATTTTGCATATCATGTTTTCAAATAGTATTCTTATAGGACATCCAATGTCGCAATCTATAATTAAGTCACGTGACTCAAAAAATTGTGCACTTAAAAAATGATTTAGTTTCACTTATCTAAAAGTTCTTAATATATCGAATAATAGTCCTTTATATGGAATCTGTATATATGATGGACCACTTGTCTAAAGCACCGATACTGAGCTGTTGTTTTTACGAATAGAGCTGACCACTCCGGCTCAGTGTGTGAAGCCGAAGAATGATTCCGGCGTTCGCGGGGGTGGGTGGTGTGCGTCTCTCACCAGTCTACGCTAGCTCTGGCTGCTGTTCTCGGAACTCGGAAGCTGGTGCCGCTTGGATTTGGACGTCTGCAGGTCTGAAACTCCTGGCTCCGGTAAGGTGATTACTGCCATGCAAGTGCAATTTGGCCGTCCTTAGCTTCCAGATTGTTAGGAAATTATCCGATATGTCAAAGCTCACAAAGTAGCAAAGATCTCTTGTGGAATGATCAGAAAGTTCTCCCTCTAATGCGTTTTGCACCTTTGGGTGCTTTTTCAAAGAGTCAAACACTGCACAGATCACTATGGGGTAAATGTATTTCAACGCACATATATAGGTGTATTCAACTGGTGTCAGATCCTCTCCGATGAAGAGGATCCGACACTGCACTATTCAATTTGTAGGCCTTTTTGACGGGTTTAGCCCGTTTTCGACAACCACTTGCCGTTTTAACCACTTGCCTGGCATGGTCGCATCAGATGCGACCATGCCTGCAAGTGCTTAATCTGACCTGGTCGCACAGGATGCGACCTGTCAGATACACGGTGTTAGCAGCGGCAGGGAAAGGAAACTTCCCCCCGCTGCTGCTCTCAGAGGGACCAGAAGGTTCCTCTGCCTTCCAGCAACCAGCCACCAGAGTTGCCGTGCTGCCGATCATTGCTGATCGGTCAGCACTGCAGGATCCCCCAGAGGCTGCAGACAATATCAGCTGCTGGTAAGTGTAACTCATCGCCTCCAAGCCCCCCGTGTACCTGGCAGCTATCCGGGCACTAAAAATTAAAGTCGAGATGGTCACGATGTTCCCGATCAATGTTCCAATGTTTTGGGAATATTTTTTTTTAAAGAACAAAACATTTTTTTTCATTTTTTTTTTACTAAAATCATTTTGGATAGGGTTAAATTCATGTTCTTCACCTAATACACTCATAAAAAAACGGCAAATGACTTGAATAGGATGAATACAGATTCGACCTAAAAAAGTTGGAAAAAGCTTTTCTCCAGCAGGGTCCACAGGATAACAATGTGATATGACGGAGCGACAGCCAGTGCCGTAACTACATGTGGGCCAACGGTGCATTGCCCACAGCGCATCCGCTGACCCACACACGTCGCACAGGGCTGCGCCGCATAAGAGAAACCAGCGTGCAGCCGACAAGCTGCAGCCCCTGGCAACCTTGTCAGCATGTAATATAGATTGGTTGCCGGGCGCTGTAGCTTGTTGTCTCCATGCTGTGGTCTCCGTGGCTCTGTTGCAGGACGGCGTAGCTGCTCCCCCCCACCCCCAGAGCCATATTAAGGGGGGTCACAGGAGGTAAGTACCCCGGGCCCCCCTCTCCGACTCTATGAAGGGGCCCCCCCACCGCAGATCAGAATTTATTCCCCAACTGCTGTGCCGCAATGCAGTGTAGCGCTGATGCTGCAGGCGCTGGCGGCTATCCTGACTCTCACGTAAGTCTCTGCACCTGCGCTGGCTCAAATGACTAGACAAGCGGGCTTCAGGGAGGAGCTGCACAGGGAGACATCGTGAAGCCGCAAAGTAAGGTAGCTGCATTAGCAGGGATTTCACTTCAAGGAACGGCTACCCTAGCAATCACCTGCTAAGTGATATCCCAATCCGGAGAAGGAGCCACCGAAGCAGCAATATGATTTCAAACTGTAAGTCCCGGAGACTTGCCCCTGTGAACACTCTCTTACAGTTAACTGTATACACATTACCGTATACTTTGTATTTCCGGACCAGCAGACTGACCACTGGAGAGCTCTCAAATGACACCTCCCCTTACCTCCCCTTTACAGTTCACCTATGTCTGTTTTTGTAGTTATCCCATATTGTCCTTGTTATACGTTTTCCCCCTCAATCTTATTTGATATGGATCCTGTTTGATAGATCTTCCCTGTGCGTCCCCCCATATGCCACACAGTGCTTGGGGATCACTACAAAACAGCGCCATAACTACGTGTGTGCCAGGTGTGCCTGGCACACAGCGCAGTTGCTCTGAGGGCGCAATGGCCAGCGGCTTGTAATGAGTCAAATTGACTCATTGCAAGCTGCCTCTGCTGTGTGCGCCATGCCAGAGGCAGCCAATGCGGAAGGAGAGGGGACTGCTGCAGCGGCGCCTCTACCAATTACGTAGCGCTGCTGCGGCTCCAGTCCTCCTCCCTCCTCCTTCTCCTCCCCTGCCCGGGATCTGATCATCTGCCAGCACAGAGGAGCCTGACTGCCAGCGGGGAGAGATGGTAAGTATCTCTCTCTCTATTCTGTCTGCCGCAATGTGTAAAAAGGGGGACTGGCTGCCGTAATGTGTAAAAAGGGGATTCTGTCTGCCATAATGTGTAAAAAGGGAGACGCTGTCTGTCGTAATGTGTAAAAACGGGACACTGTCTGCCGTAATGTATAAAAAGGGGGACGCTGTCTGTCGTAATGTGTAAAAAGGGGCTCGTCCTGGTATAGTGGTGCTACTGTGCAGCGTAATTTGAATAATGGAGACTACTGTGCACAGTAGTATGAATTGGTATTATTTTGAGGCCACGCCCCTTCCCCATGAAGCCATGCCCCTATATATTTTTTGCACGCCTACGACGCGCACTGCCCCTATCTTGCATGTAGGGGGTGCTGATGCCGTTTCTTGCACACAGCGCTAAAATGCCTAGTTACGGCACTGGCGACAGCGGATTGGCACCAAACGATCACAGGCTTTCAGTCCTCCCATGATGCAACAGGCTCATCCATATATCCCTGCCCACTGGCTCAGGCAGTGTGGCAGGAGCCGGACCATGGTCACAGGGCTGCTGTTCTTTGGCAGCCCTAAGCTTTATTAATTTATTTTTATAGTCTTACTATGTTTTCTGAGTGCTCTTACCTAACAGCGTCTTACAAGCATATTGGAAAGAGTCGCTCCAACAACTCTCTGCCGGGTCGCAACAACGCTTACCCACGGTACAAGTGTTGTCTCGATGGGCGTCTGTGACGGATATACTAGCAGGTCCAGCAGACGTTATCAGGCTGTGGCCGGAGCACGGGGAGAAGGGAAGGCATCGGTTTCACTTAGAAGGGGAATACAGACACAGCCACACTGTATTGGGAGGAGACTACCAAACAGTAGCTGGCGCGCCGCCACCACGGGTGCTCCAGCGCTAGGCCTTAGGGATCATAAGGCACCAGGATTAGTATGAGGCTGCGATCCCTAGGGTTGATGTCAGCGGTGGGTAGTCAGACGCTCTCTTGGTCGCCCCTCCCCCCACTTCATGACCAGTTTCCGCCGAGTCTCCCGCCATGAACTGATTGCTTCACTTCCATCTCAGACGCAACCACGAGGGGTTTCGGTCACAGCATAGGCCGCTGCATCTGTGTACACTAAGCGTTACCGCGAGGAGACCGGGTCAGACTGGTGCGTCTGCATGCACAGTACGTCCACTGAGCGTATGTGTTCACTAAAAATTCCCGCAGCAGCAGTGTACACTAGTAGTGTCTGGATCCACTCAGTGTTCGCTAACGTATTGATCGATCCTGGAAGTGGGGTAAGTCTCCCTGTATCCCACTCTACTGAGTACGGGTTATACAGCACTAAATTTCTATCTACTTTTGTTAGTATGAATAGTTAACTTTAGTGCCTATTGCATATGAGTCTGTGTACATTACTGTGGTTTTATTCGCAATGCGTCTGAATACATTAAAGATCTGTATAGAACAGAATTCAGTAATATGTACTCCTACATACTTTGAGATGTGTTTGTAGTTGATAATATGCTCATATGATTAATATATAACATGTGATTGACTGCTAGTGTGATTGCTGACTTAATATAAATGATTGTCGGTGGACCTTCTGATCCTCAATGCAGGTGCATGGGTAGGGTCACACATGATATCACTTTAGGAAAAAGTGGTTACAGTCACAAATTGTGTAGTACACTGTGAAAGTACCGATTATTTATCATCCCCAACAGTTTCTCCAATAAGACAAGCTGATGAACCGAATGTAAATAAATCCTCAACTTCACAGGCTACACATGATAATCATCAGACGATGAAAGCTCTATATACTCTACTTCAGCATATGAAGAACAGGTAAAAGGGATCAGCTAAATGAATAAGCGGAATAAATGAGAGCAGAAAAGGCTAGTCTGTCAATAAAGGCAGCAGAGCCTGGGTTAAAAACACCTGTGTTTAAACATCCCAAAAGGGCCTCTTCACGAGGGCAGATTTCAGGAAAAAAGTTTGGGTTACACCCAATAAAATAGAATGCACGGTAAATGGGATTCCAATATCTTTTTCCAGCTGGGGACTGTTTAAAATAGGGAAGTGCCTCCCAAAGTAGATATGCACATCATTGATAGTGCAAAAATCTATATGGCCTCTGCCGGCAAAAGAATGGTTTTCAAAAAGACCATATTCTCTTTGTCTGGGGCAGTCATAAGGCCAGCCATGACTTCACTTTGCAATCTACGGCTACACCACACTGAATAGGCCCAATCTCACTAGATCTTGGAAGCTAAGCAGTGTTGGGCCTGGTTAGTTCTTGGAGGGGAGACCACCTTGAAATACCAGGTGCTGTAGGTACATTTGGCTAGGGTACTGAGAGACAGATTTTCAGCGCCTGCAAGGGAGCAAGAATTCCATATAGCTCATATGGACACTAATGTTCTAGGGCATCAGCAATAACAATAGCTATTCGAAGAGCAGTTTGGCTCACATACATGGAAAGCTGATTCAGAATCTAAGAAGGTTCTGAAAACTTTGCCTTGGCTGGAAGTTTCTGTTTGGGAAGGAGTTAACAGTTATTCTGGAGTCAGAAACAGACTCCAAGAAGGTCACGTTTCCTTCCACATATAACCTCAAACCTAGGGTTCCGGTTTCGGCTTTGTCAGTCATAAGGGAACGTAACAGCCTCAATACAATAAGTTTGGTAAGGCAAAGAAGCAAAGGCAACCAGAGGGCCAGCTTCCAAACCAGAGGATAGACCATCAGCATGATGGTGCGGCCCTCCTTCTGGGGGACTCCAAAAGGATAAGGGGCCGACTTCTTCAGTTTGCACAGATTTGGTAACAGTCTACATACAAATAGATGCCTGGGTGCAAGAAGCGGTATTTCTAAGGTTATACTTTCCCTTCTCGATCCATTCTCCTCAAAGGTTCTTCTGTTTCAGCTCGTCTCGGGTAGAGGCGTAGGTGAGGGATTTGCATGAAGCAATTCAGAAAATGTTTTGTCAGAAATAGTCATTCTAGTAACCCATGCACAATGGGGGGGTTTATTCCCACCTGGGTCAAAAACGATCCCACGCCCCATTCTCAATTTAAAAAACAGATAAAATTGGGTAACACGGTTCACATGGAGACATGGCACTCCATAGGTTGGTGGGGAGCCAGTAGAATACATAGTATTCCTGGATAAGTCAGGAATCTTACCTTCAGGCTCCTATAGCACTGTCCATCAGTGTTATCTCAAGGTTTACCAACCTTCAGC
Source organism: Pseudophryne corroboree (assembly GCF_028390025.1). Taxonomy (NCBI): domain Eukaryota; kingdom Metazoa; phylum Chordata; class Amphibia; order Anura; family Myobatrachidae; genus Pseudophryne; species Pseudophryne corroboree. The sequence continues at coordinate 294,313,960 of NC_086448.1, forward strand.
AACATTTCAGTTTAGGCCTTACCCTTTGGGTTAGCCCCAGCCCCAGAGTATTTACTAAAATGATTATGGCAATTTATCTCCGCTAGCAGGGGATAAGAAAATTGCCATACCATGACAACCTTCTTATCCTGGCACAAATACAGGAAAGGTTTCTGTGTCATCTACAACATACAAATAACTTGTCTGCAGAGACACAGGTGGTTTGTAAATTGGCAAAAATCATCTCCGGTTCCGCAACATGACTCACGGTGTGGCTGTACTGCAGTGATTTTCAACCATTTTCAACTCACGGCACACCGAACAGTATTTTTAAATTGCCAAGGCACACCATCAGTTCCCCACAACCACTACGGGGGGTGGGGAGGGGTGAAGGGTCAACACACATTGACCTAAACAGGAACAAAACACATATTGGCCCCCTCAGCCATTTAAACACATTGGCCCCCACAATAGTTGCAGAAAATATTGGCCCCCATGGTAATTGCAGCACATAATGGCCCCCCACTGTAATTGCAGGACACATTGGCCCCACGGTAATTGCTGCACAAATTGGCCCGCATGGTAAATGCAGAACATACTGGCCCCTATATTAGTTACACCACACATTGGCCACCACAGTAACAATAAATAAAAATTTACAGGAACCTACTGTACTTGAGTAGGTTAGTTCTGTAGCTGTGGAGGAGGCAGGAGCTGTTTACTGTCTCTCTCCTTCAGCGTTGCAGCCAGCGGTGAGGAGCGAGGACCGAGGACACAGGAGCAGCATTCGGCCGGCAGGTGACGTGGAGGAGCACTGGGCGCGCAGGTGACGTGGAGGAGCACGCTGAGTCACGCTGCTGCTCCATACAGGTTACGGGCCAGGCTGCGTCTGGGCTACCCGGAAGAGCCCAGCGCCGCCCGAGCCCGACATCGGACAATATGATTTCAAGTGAGGCAGCGGCAGGGTTATGCAGCGGGCATCTCTGGCGGCACATCTCAGAACCGCTGGTGGCACACTAGTGTGCCGCGGCACAGCGGTTGAAAAACGCTGCTGTACTAAATTCAAGTCTGCAGAAAGTAGTTACCTCGGAACAAGATATCAAAGGTAAAGCTAGGGGAGTTGTTATATAGTCAAACAAGATCAATTCACGCAGCAATACGAATGATGGATTTCATGGTGTTAACAATACACATGGTGGAGTGAGACCTCTCCAGCATCTGTTTCCATCTACAGCCTGGATATGCCCAATCTCATTGATGTTGGAAGTTAAGCAGTGTTGTGCCTGGTTAAATTCTCTGAGAGTAAGACCACCTGTGAATACCAGGTGGTGTAGGTGGGCAGATGGACAGTACACAAACAAGTACGTGGTACTGGCAAAAAAGGTAAGAAAGTCAGTAGCTTGGAGGCTACAGACATTCCATCTAGATCAGAGGACACCTTTTTTTGAATATCAGGTTGGGAGATCCTGACAACAAATGCCAGTCTTGGGGGCCATTGTCCAGAAGATTATGATTCCGGGGACTATGGACCACAGAAGAAAGTTGCCTGCTAATAAATCTGTTAGCACTTCGGGCCATATACTGGGTCCTGATTCAGGCACGGGACACTCCTAAAGGAAGATCGGTCCAGATTTGCAAGGACATGTAAATGGCAGTAGTGTACCTCAACTTTCAGAGAGGAACACGCAGCTAAACAGCAAGAAAGGAGGTAAATCACATACTAAAGTGTGCAGAACTCCATCTTCCAGCCTTGTCCGCAGGGTTCGTTCCGGGAGTCCTAAACTGAAGAGCAGATTTCTCAGTCGACACGCCATTCAGGTAAGCGAATGGGCTTTGCACCCTAAAGTCATTTCAGACTCGGGTAGACAAATGGGGTTGGCCAGAGATAAATCTCATGGAGTCCCATCTGAACAACAAAGAGCCATAATTGGGTCAGGAACAAAAGGAAGTGATCTTTGTGGACATCTTTTTAATGGGAATTTCATTTCACTTATGTGTTTTCTCAAATCATCCTGCTACCCAGGATAGTGAGGAAGATACAACAAAGATCCCGGGATTCTAATAAGCCCCGGCTTGGCCCAGAAGGCGTTGGTACATGGATCCGCAGAAAATGTCGAATACCTTTTCTATTTCCTCTACGTCCAGATCTACTAAGACAGGGTCCTTGCTATCACAGATATCTGGATCGACTGTCTTGATGACGTGGCTCTTGAAATCTATATCCTGAAGTCCAGAGGATTCTCACAGATGCTCAGAGCAAGGAAAACTTCCTTGGCTCGTATTTATCACCAAATATAGCAAGCTTATATTTATTAATGCAATGGAAGAAGTATGGACCCGAAATCTTGCAGAGTTTCCAGGGTTTTAGCATTCCTTCAGGCAGGAATGGATAGAGGTTTAGGGGTGGCTTCCTTGGGAATACAAGTGTCAGCATTGACTGTATGGTTCTGAAAGAAAAATGCCAAATTGCTGGATGTGTGCACTCTTTCCCAGGGAATGCTGCGCATTCAACCTTCTTTTGTTCCTACTACAGGGTCTGGGGACCTAAATCTAGTCCTCAAAGCACGTCAAGTTGCTCTGTTTGAACCACTAAATAAAGTGGATTTTAAATGGTTGACAGCTAAAGTTCTCTTTCTGCTGACTATGGCATCGGCTAGAAGAGTGTCAGATTTAGGAGCACTGTCATGTTAATCTCCTTTTCTGATGTTTATCCAGATAAAGTAGTTCTCAGAACTAGGTCTGGGTATCTTCCTAAGGTGTGGTCTATATTCCACCTTAATGAAGATATTGTGGTCCCGGTTTTTCAGGAATCGGGATTTCCTGCGGGAGATGCGTCACTGGACGTAGTCCGGGCATTAAGGATCTACATGGATCGTACCAGTGCCATCAGAAAGACAAATTCTCTCTTCATCCTCTACGGATTTCACAAGAGGGGATGGCCTGCTACTAAACAGACACTAGCGAGATGGCTTCGAAATGACGATTTCACAAGTATATTCTCAAGCTGATCTCCCTGTTCCGGCTAATGTCTCTGCTCACTCTACACGTAAGGAAGGTCCTTCATGGGCAGCACAACATTGAGCTAGAGCAGAACAGATATGTAAGGCAGCCACATGGCTTCCAATAACACATTCATCAGACATTATGCCTTGAATACTTTTGCCTCTCATGATGCTGAATTCGGGCGTAAGGTTCTCCTATCTAATCAGGAGCCACTACAAATTGCTTTGGGAAGTCCCATTGTTATCCTGTGGACCCTGCCGGAGAAATATACGTTATGGTAAAAACTTACCATTGATAACGGTATTTCTCCTATGTCCACAGGTTTCCACAGGGATCCCACCCTGACGCACCTGATTTGAGGATCTTTCTACTCACTAAACCTCTTCCTTCTTGTATGGAAGGGTGTGCATGTGTGTTCTTCTCGCCTGAATAGGGTTCTACATAATGCTCCTGCCTAAATGCTTTGGAATACAACTGATTTGCCTGAGCCAGTGGGCGGGGATATATGGACGAGCCCGTTGCATCCTGGGAGGACTGAAAGCTTGTGATCTTTTGGTGCCAATCCGCTGTCGCTCCATCATATCCCATTGTTATCCTGTGGAAACCTGTGGACATAGGAGAAATACCGTTATCAATGGTAAGTTCTTACCAGAACGTATATTTTTTCTGACTTGTCGGATCAATTGAATAGACCACATAGTGTGGGTATAACACTTCCTGCTTTGCCTCTTTACTGAGGTGAAGCAGGAAGCAGCAGCGCCAAGATGTATTAACACTGTGGATGCAAAAGTGGGGGACTGAAAATCCCCCCCCCCCCACGGCGATCGCTGCCAGACCCCCACAGTGCATCAAACCTAGTGCCCATCATCTAGCACATAACAGCGCTAATACACGTTTCTTCCCCATAACGACCTGTCTTACATCTACCCCTATTATCTGTGCATGCTTCTTAGCTGTAACAGCAAAGAAAGTGTTAAAAATAGAAAAGAAAATGGCGTGAGTACTGTCATTATTTTAATATTTTCTTTATAGCCAGACTACAGGTCCTGTAATGTCCTGGCATGCTGGCACTTGTTACTCCACTGTAGAGAACAATGGGGGTCATTCAGAGTTGTTCGCTCGTTGCCGATTTTTGCTATACTGCGATTAGTCGCTTACTGCGCATGCGCAAGGTTCGCAGAGCGCATGCGCTTAGTTATTTTACACAAAAGTTAGGTATTTTACTCACGGCATAACGAAGCTTTTTCATCGCTGTGCTGATCGGAGTGTGATTGACAGGAAGTGGGTGTTTCTGGGCGGAAACTGTCCGTTTTATGGGAGTGTGCGGAAAAAACGCAGGCGTTCGAGTTGCAAAACACAGGAGTGGCTGGAGAAATGGGGGAGTGGTTGGGCAAATGCTGGGTGTGTTTGTGACGTCAAACCAGGAACGAAAAGGACTGAGCTGGTCGCAATGGCTGAGTAAGTCTGGAGCTACTCAGAAACTGTCTATTTGCAATTCTGCTAATCTTTCGTTCGCACTTCTGCTAAGCTAAGATACACTCCCAGAGGGCGGCGGCTTAGCGTGTGCAATGCTGCTAAAAGCAGCTAGCGAGTGATCAACTCGGAATCACCCCCAATAATATTTCCTATTTTTTACACCATTGATCCTGCAAACCATTGATCCTGCACCCAATGTCACCGGAGGTGCGGGGAATAGATCCGGGCTTTCAGCCCAGGCCTGGGGGTTATTTCGGAGGGTCTCCACCTTCCCAACTCGACTGACCAGTTTGGGACTAGTTTACATAATAGCAAGGTGACCCCACGCTGTGCATCTACCTGCTATAGTATAAGCACCACCCCGGGTGATTCAGACCAGTGCTGGGTATTGGAAAATTTGGGGTTCCCCATAACATTTTCTTCCCCAATTATCAAGTACCAGACCACGCTGAGAGGTTTTACTTCCTTTAGAGTTTACCTTCATGATCTGTGCAGTGCTTCTCCCCAACACTATTGTTTGGGCAGGTTAAAAACCAACCATTAGTAAATCTGCAGATCCTACTCTAATATATAAAAATAGCAAACATTGGTACGATGCTCTAATGTGGTCAAATTTGTGTTTTTTGCTTTTTCATCAGTTTGCAAAATCAACCTTTAATAAATGTATCCCTGGATAAAGGCCTTACATAATAAATGACTGGGGAGGTTGGTATCTACTATTGTCAATTGTATTGTTATATTACACTACTTGCATTATTGTGGACAGTTTCAATATGAAACTGGATGAGATAATAGAAGGAAGATCAGTAGTTGTCATGTCCATGTGTGTTACATGTGGCATGATGTGATCACGAAGAAGGAGCTAAGCCATTGTGCATGTATGTAGAACTCAAATATTCCTAGACAACATTTAACCTTCTCAACATCAAGTAAGTGACACTTTATTTGGGGGGTTAGGGGGATGGGTACTCATAGTCAGGGTCCAAATTTTGAAAGGTCCTGGTCATTACACATATGGCCATATCCCTGATTTTCTCAGTAGACAATGCAATGTCCTTGAAGATGCCCTTCTTGCCTGCTGTAGAAACCAAACAGCTGGTATATGCACATGTGGCCAGTAGGTGTGGGCAAAGAGGCACAACCTAGTGAGTGGTAAACCATTATAGGAGAACTAATATTTTGGACCGATCATTTGACAGGTCGCTAGAGATTTTCTTTTGTCTTTCCCTACTTTCTCACCCCTTTCCTCCCATCTCCCTCTGTTCTGTTTTTGTTTGTATATGTGCTTTAAAAGAAATAATCATGGAAAAAGGTTGGGAATATTGAATAGGACAATATAATGTACAATTATTTCTTTTAACTTGATTTGTGGTCATAAAAGCGACACATAAGGGTGCTGTTTTTGTTCATAATAATTTTTGGGGAAATCAGTTATTCATCTGCTTCATTATATACATTGATCTAGGCCTATTTTACAGAGATATGCCAATACCAGAGATATATCCTTTCTTTGCCTTTTTAGTTTTCTATATTTCTAATATATCATAAACAAGAACCTTTATTGACTTCAGGGGTTTGAGGTGCAAATCTCTAATTCATATTTCAGATCTCTGGGTGACAAAGACTCCAGGGGCTACTACAATATACTGAAAGGACATGCTAAAACATACTATTTCAATAATAAGAATTTACTTACCGATAATTCTATTTCTCGGAGTCCGTAGTGGATGCTGGGGTTCCTGAAAGGACCATGGGGGATAGCGGCTCCGCAGGAGACAGGGCACAAAAAGTAAAGCTTTAGGATCAGGTGGTGTGCACTGGCTCCTCCCCCTATGACCCTCCTCCAAGCCTCAGTTAGGATACTGTGCCCGGACGAGCGTACACAATAAGGAAGGATTTATGAATCCCGGGTAAGACTCATACCAGCCACACCAATCACACTGTACAACCTGTGATCTGAACCCAGTTAACAGTATGATAACAGCGGAGCCTCTGAAAGATGGCTCACAACAATAATAACCCGATTTTTGTAACTATGTACAAGTATTGCAGATAATCCGCCCAGCATCCACTACGGACTCCGAGAAATAGAATTATCGGTAAGTAAATTCTTATTTTCTCTATCGTCCTAGTGGATGCTGGGGTTCCTGAAAGGACCATGGGGATTATACCAAAGCTCCCAAACGGGCGGGAGAGTGCGGATGACTCTGCAGCACCGAATGAGAGAACTCCAGGTCCTCCTTAGCCAGGTTATCAAATTTGTAGGATTTTACAAACGTGTTTGCCCCTGACTAAATAGCCGCTCGGCAAAGTTGTAAAGCCGAGACCCCTCGGGCAGCCGCCCAAGATGAGCCCACCTTCCTTGTGGAATGGGCATTTACATATCTTGGCTGTGGCAGGCCTGCCACAGAATGTGCAAGCTGAATTGTATTACACATCCAACTAGCAAAAGTCTGCTTAGAAGCAAGAGCACCCAGTTTGTTGGGTGCATACAGGATAACAGCAAGTCAGTTTTCCTGACTCCAGCCGTCCTGGAACCTATATTTTCAGGGCCCTGACCACATCTAGCAACTTGGAGTCCTCCAAGTCCCTAGTAGGCGCAAGACACCACAATAAGCTGGTTCAGGTGAAACACTGACACCACCTTAGGGAGAGAACTGGGGACGAGTCCGCAGCTCTGCCCTGTCCGAATGGACAAACAGATATGGGCTTTTTTGAGAAAAAAACCACCAATTTGACACTCGCCTGGTCCAGGCCAGGTCCAAGAGCATGTTCACTTTTCATGTGAGATGCTTCAAATCCACAGATTTGACTGGTTTTAAACCAATGTGTTTTGAGGAATCCCAGAACTACGTTGAGATCCCACAGTGCCACTGGAGGCACAAAAGGGGGTTGTATATGCAATACTCCCTTGACAAACTTCTGGACTTCAGGAACTGAAGCCAATTCTTTCTGGAAGAAAAATCGACAGGGCCGAAATTTGAACCTTAATGGACCCCAATTTGAGGCCCATAGACACTCCTGTTTGCAGGAAATGCAGGAATCGACCGAGTTGAAATTTCTTCGTGGGGCCTTCCTGGCCTCACACCACGCAACATATTTTCGCCACATGTGGTGATAATGTTGTGCGGTCACCTCCTTTCTGGCTTTGACCAGGGTAGGAATGACCTCTTCCTGAATGCCTTTTCCCTTAGGATCCGGCGTTCCACCGCCATGCCGTCAAACGCAGCTGCGGTAAGTCTTGGAACAGACATGGTACTTGCTGAAACAAGTCCCTTCTTAGCGGCAGAGGCCATAAGTCCTCTGTGAGCATCTCTTGAAGTTCCGGGTACCAAGTCCTTCTTGGCCAATCCGGAGCCATGAGTATAGTTCTTACTCCTCTACGTCTTATAATTCTCAGTACCTTAGGTATGAAAAGCAGAGGATGGAACACATACACCGACTGGTACACCCACGGTGTTACCAGAACGTCCACAGCTATTGCCTGAGGGTCTCTTAACCTGGCGCAATACCTGTCCCGTTTTTTGTTCAGACGGAACGCCATCATGTCCACCTTTGGTAATTCCCAACGGTTTACAATCATGTGGAAAACTTCCCCATGAAGTTCCCACTCTGCCGGGTGGAGGTCGTGCCTACTGAGGAAGTCTGCTTCCCAGTTTCCATTCCCGGAATGAAACACTGCTGACAGTGCTATCACATGATTTTCCGCCCAGCGAAAAGTCCTTGCAGTTTTTGCCACTGCCCTCCTGCTTCTTGTGCCGCCCTGTCTATTTACGTGGGCGACTGCCGTGATGTTTTATCCCACTGGATCAATACCGGCTGACCTTGAAGCAGAGGTCTTGCTAAGCTTAGAGCATTATAAATTTACCCTTAGCTATATTTATGTGGAGAAAAGTCTCCAGACTTGATCACACTCCCTGGAAATTTTTTCCTTGTGTGACTGCTCCCCAGCCTCTCGGGCTGGCCTCCGTGGTCACCAACATCCAAAACTGAATGCCGAATCTGCGGCCCTCTAGAAGATGAGCACTCTGTAACCACCACAGGAGAGACACCCTTGTCCTTGGATATAGGGTTATCCGCTGATGCATCTGAAGATGCGATCCGGACCATTTGTCCAGCAGATCCCACTGAAAAGTTCTTGCATGAAATCTGCCGACTGGAATTGCTTCGAAGGAAGTCACCATTTTTTTACCATGGCCCTTGTGCAATGATGCACTGATTTTAGGAGGTTCCTGACTAGCTCGGATAACTCCCTGGCTTTCTCTTCCGGGAGAAACACCTTTTTTTCTGGACTGTGTCCAGAATCATCCCTAAGCACAGGAGACTTGTTGTCGGGATCAGCTGCGATTTTGGAATATTTAGAATCCACCCCTGCTGTTGTAACAGTATCCGAGATAGTGCTACTCCGACCTCCAACTGTTCCCTGGACTTTGCCCTTATCAGGAGATCGTCCAAGTAAGGGATAATTAAGACGCCTTTTCTTCGAAGAAGAACCATCATTTCGGCCATTACCTTGGTAAAGACCCGGGGTGCCGTGGACAATCCAAACGGCAGCATCTGAAACTGATAGTGACAGTTCTGTACCACGAACCTGAGGTACCCTTAGTGATAAGGGCAAATTTGGGACATGGAGGTAAGCATCCCTGATGTCTCGGGACACCATATAGTCCCCTTCTTCCCGGTTCGTTATCACTGCTCTGAGTGACTCCATCTTGATTTGAACCTTTGTAAGTGTTCAAATTTTTGTAGATTTAGAATAGGTCTCACCTAGCCTTCTGGCTTCAGTACCACAATATAGTGTGGAATAATACCCCTTTTCTTGTTGTAGGAGGGGTAATTTAATTATCACCTGCTGGGAATACAGCTCGTGAATTGTTTCCCATACTGCCTCCTTGTCGGAGGGAGACCTTGGTAAAGCAGACTTCAGGAGCCTGCGCAGGGGAAACGTCTCGACATTCCAATCTGTACCCCTGGGATACTACTTGTAGGATCCAGGGGTCCTGTACGGTCTCAGCGTCATGCTGAGAGCTTGTCAGAAGCGGTGGAACGCTTCTGTTCCTGGGAATGGGCTGCCTGCTGCAGTCTTCTTCCCTTTCCTCTATCCCTGGGCAGATATGACTCTTATAGGGACGAAAGGACTGAAGCTGAAAAGACGGTGTCTTTTTCTGCAGAGATGTGACTTAGGGTAAAAAACGGTGGATTTTCCAGCAGTTGCCGTGGCCACCAGGTCCGATGGACCGACCCCAAATAACTCCTCTTCCTTTATACGGCAATACACCTTTGTGCCGTTTGGAATCTGCATCACCTGACCACTGTCGTGTCCATAAACATCTTCTGGCCGATATGGACATCGCACTTACTCTTGATGCCAGAGTGCAAATATCCCTCTGTGCATCTCGCATATATAGAAATGCATCCTTTAAATGCTCTATAGTCAATAAAATACTGTCCCTGTCAAGGGTATCAATATTTTTAGTCAGGGAATCCGACCAAGCCACCCCAGCTCTGCACATCCAGGCTGAGGCGATCGCTGGTCGCAGTATAACACCAGTATGTGTGTATATACTTTTTATGATATTTTCCAGCCTCCTGTCAGCTGGCTCCTTGAGGACGGCCCTATCTATAGACGGTACCGCCACTTGTTCTGATAAGCATGTGAGCGCCTTATCCACCCTAAGGGGTGTTTCCCAACGCGCCCTAACTTCTGGCGGGAAAGGGTATACCGCCCATATTTTCTATCGGGGGGAACCCACGCATCATCACACACTTCATTTAATTTATCTGATTCAGGAAAAACTACGGTAGTTTTTTCACATCCCACATAATACCCTCTTTTGTGGTACTTGTAGTATCAGAAATATGTAACACCTCCTTCATTGCCCTTAACGTGTGGCCCTAATAAGGAATACGTTTGTTTATTCACCGTCGACACTGGATTCAGTGTCCCTGTCTGTGTCGACCGACTAAAGTAAACGGGCGTTTTAAAACCCCTGACGGTGTTTTTGAGACGTCTGGACCGGTACTAATTGTTTGTCGGCCGTCTCATGTCGTCAACCGACCTTGCCGCGTGTTGACATTATCACGTAATTCCCTAAATAAGCCATCCATTCCGGTGTCGACTCCCTAGAGAGTGACATCACCATTACAGGCAATTGCTCCGCCTCCTCACCAACATCGTCCTCATACATGTCGACACACACGTACCGACACACAGCACACACACAGGGAATGCTCTGATAGAGGACAGGACCTACTAGCCCTTTGGAGAGACAGAGGGAGAGTTTGCCAGCACACACCAAAAACGCTATAATTATATAGGGACAACCTTATATAAGTGTTTTCCCTTATAGCATCTTTTTTATATATTTCTAACGCCAAATTAGTGCACCCCCTCTCTGTTTTAACCCTGTTTCTGTAGTGCAGTGCAGGGGAGAGCCTGGGAGCCTTCCCTCCAGCCTTTCTGTGAGGGAAAATGGCGCTGTGTGCTGAGGAGATAGGCCCCGCCCCTTTTTTCGGCGGCCTCGTCTCCCGCTCTTAACGGATTCTGGCAGGGGTTAAATATCTCCATATAGCCCCCGGAGGCTATATGTGAGGTATTTTTAGCCAAAAATAGGTTTTCATTGCCTCCCAGGGCGCCCCCCTTCCAGCGCCCTGCACCCTCAGTGACTGCCGTGTGAAGTGTGCTGAGAGGAAATGGCGCACAGCTGCAGTGCTGTGCGCTACCTTAAGAAGACTGAGGAGTCTTCATGCCGCCGATTCTGGACCTTCTTCTTGTTTCAGCATCTGCAAGGGGGCCGGCGGCGAGGCTCCGGTGACCATCCAGGCTGTACCTGTGATCGTCCCTCTGGAGCTAATGTCCAGTAGCCAAAGAAGCCAATCCATCCTGCACGCAGGTGAGTTCACTTCTTCTCCCCTAAGTCCCTCGTTGCAGTGATCCTGTTGCCAGCAGGACTCACTGTAAAATAAAAAACCTAAGCTAAACTTTTCTAAGCAGCTCTTTAGGAGAGCCACCTAGATTGCACCCTTCTCGGCCGGGCACAAAAATCTAACTGAGGCTTGGAGGAGGGTCATAGGGGGAGGAGCCAGTGCACACCACCTGATCCTAAAGCTTTACTTTTTGTGCCCTGTCTCCTGCGGAGCCGCTATCCCCCATGGTCCTTTCAGGAACCCCAGCATCCACTAGGACGATAGAGAAAATTTCATAACTGAATTTGAACATAAAGACAACCGAGCCTAAACTCTGCTGTATGGTTTTTTCTTCTTCACATACCTGGCACCTACTGTTCCTCTAAGAGGGAATATCTTCCAGTTGTTGTTGAGCTGTAGAAAAACATTCTGGTCTGCCAGGGACTCAACTACTAGGGAAAGGATTGTTAGAGCCATAAGGGATGCAAGGACAGATCTCAACCAATCCAAGGGCTGTTTATTGTGCAGTGCAGCCACCACAAATGTGGCAGCTAAAGGCAAAGTTTTACAAGAATTTTGCATGCTGCTTGTTGGTCTTCAGCTCAAATCTCTGCAATGGTATATTGGAGATTAGCTAATCTATAAGAGATCTGATTTATTTGAGCAACCACCAGGTATTTTCTAGTCTGTCAGCTGTTACTAGCTTAAAAGACTCTTGACAAAAATAAACGAGGCTTCAGAAATCCATGACCTCCAAACTTAATTTGTTCTGGGGATTAGGGTGTACCGTATTACCACTCTCACTCTACAACTATTGCTAGGTCTACTGTATTTCCTATAGAGAAAAGATCACAAGCAAGTAAAGGACAAGAAATGGCCTCAGACCACCGTGCCAGAGTCAAAATGAAAAAGATAAACTTGTTCAGCACTGCATTATGCATCAATATTCAGTTTAATATTTCACCAAGGTTTCCAAGTTCACTATTCTTTAACTATCTTACTCTTTTTCTTTAGGAACGTTAAGATATGTCAGTAACAGACCTCTTCTAGTGACAGTGGTGCCTATATGTACTCTGCATTTCCTTTAGTTATAGATCAAAGAAAAAAAATATACATTTATTGGTGATTGTCATTATTGAATTTACAAACAAACAATCAATCTCATCTGTGGGGGAAACACATGCTAACATAACCAATGTATGTGCATGCAGGGTGGTGACTTTTCTTTAACTTTGGTTAATCCCAAACCTTAGAACAAGTAAAAAATGTATACCTCATGTATCGTGTATGCCATCAATGGAGAGGGCGCAAGACTTCCTACACAGAAGACGTTATACCAAACTACATGCTGCAGGGCAATTGCAGGCGTGCCAAGGGTTGGTGGTACAGGACCAAATCAAATTATTTATGGTCAACGTGATTGGCAGCCACAATCACTGTCACCACCACATAACTGAACCCAAGGATCACAGGTAATCACAAGTAACTTAATGTTTCTTAAATTCTTAATAAGAAACTTTTGGCCTAGGAGTGCTGATACTATAGGGTGCAGTGACTCAAGAAAGTTTGGGAACCACTGGGTTATACAGTGAATTGATGTGGGGGTTTTTCTAAAGATTGTACCTGTGTTCAACTTTACTGTAATGTTAATACAATTAAAAAGTTTACAATAGTGAAGCAGATATCAGGTAATAGAAAGGAAAACATTCAGAGAATTGACAAATCATTCTAAGAGTTTCTTGGAAAACTTTTTATTGCATTATTGTTTTTTTTTCAGTATGGAGACATATACTGTACAGGGCTAAATGAGATGCAGTGTTCTGTTCACATTTTTACATAAACAGGAAACTTTTATTTTAAACATGATCATCTGTTCCATTGTTTTATAAAACGGGAAGCCCAGTTATGAAGGCCTTTACCACATCTAGCAAGAAATCAAAACCTTTATAATCTCTAAAACCTTAAGTTAATTATATAACAAAACATACATATGGTACAATTTATTGCAAAATAGAATAAAAAAAATATACTGCAGCATGAATGGAATGTGTTCTGAATATACATGTATATATTTATATCTATACACAGCATATGAAAAATAAATATAAAGTGTATATTCCTGTAATACAAGTTAAGTATTGCCTTCAGCACACTGGTTCTATAGTGGATCTTCTAGTGCAGTGTCATGCTGTGAGAAACTAGGGGTCTCTAGGTGTTACTGAACACTATCTCCCTGAAGGGCAGATGTACTAAGCCTTAGAGAGTGATACATTGGAGAGATAAAGTACCAGCCAATCAGCTCTTAACTGTCAAAGGCTGTGTTTGAAAAATTAGGTAGGTGCTGGTTGGTTGGTAGTTCATCTGTCTCCACTTTATACTTCTCCTAGGCCTAGTACTAGGGTTAGGCCAAAAATTGTCTGGGATTCAAGGATTTGCCGGGCAGCGTTGAGCGTCCTCAGAAGGCTGACACTGCCTGGCTCCCTCCTCCCGCCTCTCCCTGTGCAGCGCGATGTGCAGTCAGAGGTCATGCTGCGCAGCCAGCCACCCGCTGCACAGACCTCACCGAACCTGAGGAAGTCACCCACCCGCCCTCCCAGGTACCATGGTGGTGAGTTATGTGTGCGGTCTGGGGGGAAGGCATTGACACTGGAAACAAACCAATCCCCGGAATCACCATTTTTCAATCCCGATACTCGGGGTTGAAAAAATGGCCACCCTACTTAGTACATCTGCCCTTAGTGCACTATTTTCAACTGTACCATGAGGGAGATAGTGCAAAGCACATATATGAAACTAAATGGAATAAAAGAATAGTGAACAGTGCCACTTACCATTCTAATGTTACATTACATTCACTCTAGGTTAGTTTCTCTTCATTGAGGACAAGTTCACTCTATTCAATCAATTGTACAAGTTGCTTTAGTTTATACAATGAAGGCAATTGCACTTTGTTAGTAACTAACTTACTGTATCTTTGTGTTGCAGGTTTAAGAATGTGTATAGTGTTTGCTTTAATGTAACAGGTCAGGTGAATATATATTTTTTTAAATCTTGCATTTAAAAACTAAAAAATGGCTTTGGGTTAAGGAAGCTGTATTCTCAGATCACATGTAATTTAATTTTGATACAATAAAAAGCACTTTTTGACAGGTTTAGTCTTGATAGGGATACATGGTGCAGAACTAAAATGAGTCCTCATCAACCATACTAGGTATAAGATGGCATCATATGGCTCATATAGTTCATATCTAATGTAGCGCTAATGGGTCCTTTTTACACTTCCAAACCTGATCTACTGTAGTTGTGCCCCAATACTGCCTGTTATTTGAGATCTATGAGGATTCAAACCTTGATCTATTCATTGGGTGGAATTCAAATGTTTGAAAAGTCAGTTGGGTGTCTTTTTTTCCTGTCTATTAGATAGGAATAAACAGACACCCAAATGACTTTTCAAACAATTGAATCTCCTCCATTAAGTCTTATTTATATTTAGTGTTTTCTCTTCACAAACCAGCAAAGCGAGGACTGAGTGTGGCTCACTGGGGACCAAATGAAAGGAGAGGTGGTTGCCCAACATAGGACAAAACGGTAACATTATTAGCATGTCATTTTTTTCTATTTTCACTTTCTTTTGTCATAAATTGCAATGCATTAACTGGGAATTACACAAATACCTCCCAGTACAAAGACAGAGTAATAAACTGGTTTAGTCTTCCAGTTAGGCTCTTTTAGCTAGTACCTTGCCTGTTTTGTAAGTGTGATGCAGCAGCATCCACATATTTCATAAATGTGCCTGTTGGCATATTCACATCACATTTTGCTCATCACTGTTCCTATACAATAGTTGGAAATACACCAGACACTGAGGTAAAATTCAGCCTCTGTTCAGGAGATCAGCAGTATCTTGCTTTGGAAAGGGGGAAGTTTAATGTATGCTGAGCAGGATGGAAGTAACGTGATCTGGCTGATGTCTCCGGTTTCCAGTGTCCTAGAATGCACTGCACTTTGTATGTAGAGCCATGAGCTTGAGAACCTGACAAGTAAAATAATTTACTTATCCAGTGACCTCTGTGTTAACTTCACACAAATTGGCTTATAGAGTGGGGGGTGAGAATTGATGGCCACCTAAGTGGTTTGTTGTACAAAATGTTTAATGGGAAAGAATTTTAAATAATACATATAATGTAACACACTGATTACATTAGTTTATTACAATAACTACAGTAGATATTTTAACTTCAACGATCCATTAGGCCTTGTAAAATGAGAAAGTGGAGAGAGATAAACTTTCAACCAATCAGCTCCTAAGTTAACTAACATTTTTCAAACACAGCCTGTAACATGGAGTCAGGAGCTGATTGGCTGTTACTTTATATCTTTAGATTTTATCACTCTCCAAGGATTAGTACAACTGGCCTTTTGTATTTTCTGTATAAGGGATTTAATCTTAATTTGGAGTATTCTGGATACTTTAGCATATTTAAAAAGGATTTTCCCCCACACTGAATTTAGCACTCTACTTCATATTAAAACTGTATAGCAGAGCTCCTCATACTACGAGCTATTCAACATGTCACCCTCCAGCTGTTGTGAAACTACATATCCCAGCATGTCCTGCCACAGTTTTAGCATGTCCTAATAGCACAACTGTGACAGGGCATGCTGGGATGTGTAGTACCACAGCAGTTGAGAGCTGCATATTAATACCCCTGTCATACTAACTACAAGAGGAAATACTCAGTGGTCATGTCTGTGTGTTTGACAAAATAATTACGTTTTCTCCTTTCCTTATTTTGGAACTTTCTGGATAAAGATTTTACGGGTAAGAGACTCCATACCTGTACAAGGCAGGTATATACATAATCCAATAGATACAGTACTTACTGACATATTTACTAGATGTAATATGGCATGAAGTCAGTGTTCTTTTATGTGAAACTGTTAGCGTTTGCTGCAGGTGAAACAGTTTCAAAAGCAGATGTGATCTAAGTTATACGAATCAAACGTTCAAATCTTTGCACAATTAATGCCCCCATCTTGAGCACCTCCTTTCTGCAACGCTTATATGCCTCAAGTTTCATTTTTACCAAGTGGATATAATCCACTGATAACAATGTGCGCAACACACCAGAGATAATTGAGGCATATCCAATGTTGTAGTGAAAGTTACTATATTTGATAGCAAGTTTTACAAACCAATTTTACTGGCGAGATTCTAGATTACATCTAGCCACCAATTGCACTGAAGGGCAGATGATCAGTAATATTTTTTCCAAACCGTTATGTATGAAAGTAGATTGGCTGTAGGAGTTGGGTTTGTATCGCTGGCATCCGTGACCCTAGATGTGTGTATACAATAGCGATAGACATTACTCTCACCCTGGTGCCATTATAATGAGGAATGAAGACAAATTGGGGCGCCTAAGATTGCCCACTTTTGTGATTAAACATACAGTAGACTTTCATATTACATAAACACCTCATGTATTGGTATTTGAAAGAATAAAATTGCAATCAGTCATCAAAGAAGCTGTTACCTCTCTCAACCAACTATTGCAAATAATCTAAGATGGCGTGTATTCAAATTTAATTAAGGAATTAACAACTGTATATGCGTTTCTGTTGTACTGCAGAAAATGTAAATGCATTCGTAATACCAAGTTGCTATAAAAAATAAACATAAAACTGTCTTTGAACCTCCATACCCCATCCTACGACTACAAGCAAAAACCATATAAAGTCAGCGAAACAGATTTATCTCCACCAAGACAGGATTTCCAGATGTTGCAAGCATTACCACATTCAAGTTTTCCTCAGAAAAGGTTTCCAAATGACTAGGCCCAAAATGTGGTCAGTGGTTAGTTGGCACAGTCAGTTATGGCAAATGATGGGAGACGTAGATAGCAGAGCTGGAAGCAGTAGTGAGCCAAGGAAAGAATCATTTTGTTATTGTTTAGAAGGCAGAGAAAGGAGAGATAAACAGAAACCAAATAGTTCCAGAAAATAAAACATAACTGCTGTATGTTGGCGGCTTCTTCTCAGCAGTAATTCTCAACCATATAAAAATAAAGTGAGTTTTATTTTTATGAAACATTCAAGGTGAGGCTGGCAAATGGTAGTAATGTGGTGTTTCTCTGTGTGGCAAAGCAGGCACAGATATCTTCAGACCACATATTGGTAAGGGTCTGCTTTTCCCTGGTCTGGTGTGGCGAGGGGGCTAAGCCATGCTATAGAGAACGGATGGCCAAATACTGCTTTCAGGTTCATCCATTTTGTTTTTTTTGCCCATCTTCTCTCTTCCTTTTTCAACTGTTCTATTCCCTGAAAACAGAAAGATCAAACACTTTTGAGTAAAGATGGTTGGCTGTTTATGGTTCTACTTCACAGGACAATGTAATGGTGATAAATGAATTCATATTTGTCCTGTAGGAAGGTATGTTAGGTCATATAGCTCCTTAGTAGTAAAGGAAATCGGTGGAATGGAGCTAATTACTAGAACATGGGACGCTTCATAGCAGGTACTAACTAGGCCACCAACAGCACAGATCAGTTAATGAACACATACATTGAAAAAGATTATAGTTTTAGATAAGACAATAGAAAGGTTACAGAAGGCAATTGGTGAGGAAAATTGTATATAAAAGTCAGTCAAATCAACATAGCACTATACAATAATTACATCACCACATGGATTACTAAGAGCTCCTTCAATTATGTATTCCAATACCACAATTTCCACAAATACAGCTAAACAGCATCTGTATACGCCTGACTTTAGTAGGAGGAGGAGGAGTAGTAGTAGTAGTAGTAGTAGTAAAGTATACTGGTATAGGATCTGTTGTCCAGAAAGATGGGAATCATGATTTTCTGGATAAGTATTTTTTTTTTCTCATTTGGAGCACTAGAATATACTCCGTTTTAAAATATAAGATTATTTCCATTGTTCGCCAGACTAGTTCTTGGAATTTCTTATTATATTGTTCCCAATTTGCATTGCAAATGCAGGGACACGCAGTGTCAGTATATATGACATCATTATTAAACAGTAGCTACTATGTCGCTATTGGTCTGTCTGGCTTCCCAAACGTTATTAAAATTACGTTTCCAGACAATGGATCCCATACCTGTATAGTATAATAGAATTGCCATCCAATAGTTAGTCAGTGAAGGCATCATCCTGGCCTCAGTTTGCCAAAATGTATTCACATCTTCTACAGTACTGTACAGCCAAGAAGTGCTCCACCATCCAAAATACAGTGAAAATAGAACATTTCTGTTCTAAATTGTATCTTTATCGAATAGGAATAACATTCTTTATTCTGATGAAAATAAGTTAAAGGATCACTCCCAATTAAACTTTCAGCTGAGCTGCTCCTTCCACCTATAGCAGAGACCACATTTTACCCAGGGTCTAAAGCTGGCCAGACACCTAAAGATTTCTTGTCAGATCTCGCTGGTTGGAATGAAAATCTGCTAATGGATGAGAGCAAATGACAATTGACCATTTGCTCCTAAATGCCGTAAAACTGCCAAAAACAGTCATTCTGACAAATTGGTTAAATCAAATGGATTTAACCAATTTGTCTGATTAACCATTTTTGTCCATTTCCAGTGTTTGGGAGCAAATGGTCAATTTCCATTTGCTCTCATCCATTACCAGATTTTCATTCCAACCAGTGAGTTCTGACAATAAATCTTTGGGTGTTTGGCCAGCTTAACACTCAACGTACAAAGGCTTTGTGTTGTGTGCACAGTCTATGGGGTGTAACTGCATACACCACAAGCAGAAAACTAAGTTTGCAGGGACACCAACCTGGTGTAATAAAACTGGGAACTGTTGCACGGAAACCTGCTTTGAAAAAGTGCATTTCCTGAGACTACGCTAAGGGAAAAGACCAGCTTAGTTACAACTTCTTTAAAGGACGACTAAACCTAAAATGTAAGAATTTCTATGTTAAGCAGCTGCTGGTAATATTCTCAGTCCTATATGTAAATGTTTAAGGAGTATAAAAGTGATGTAGTTAATATTCCGGTAGTCACTGTCCCCTCCTGCAGCCTAACCATAACTCCAGTACTTACTGTCTGGATTCTGACCGCTGGGATGACTGTCAGAATACAGACAGTGGCATCCCTAAGGTTAGTTTGCGGGAGGGGACGGTTAGGGTTACACTGCAGGAGGGGAGAGTTAGGTTTAAAATACTCACCGGGATCATTTGGGATTTTGAACGTCGTAATGGTGACTGCTGGGATTTTGAAACCATCCTTTAAAACTGAAGATGTTTGAGAAAGCTTTGATTGCATGGGAATATTTTTCCTATGCTATCATTATTGCCCTTATTTATCGACGAGTGATAAATTTCACTGTGAGTGATAAATTGCACCAGCCAATCCGTTCCTAACTGTCATTTTTCAAACACAGGGGCAGATTTATTAAACTTGGTAAAGTGATAAAGTGGAAGGTGATAACGGAACAGCCAGTCAGCTCCTAACTGTCATTTTTCAAACTCAGTCTGTAACATGGAAGTTAAGAGCTGATTGGCTGGTGCGTTATCACCTTCCACTTTATCACTTCACCAAGCTTAATAAATCTGACCCAAAGTCTGTAACATGGCAGTTAGGAGCTGATTGGCTGGTGCAATTTATCATTCACAGTGAAATGTATTACTCATTGATAAATAAGGGAATAAGTCTGCTGACTGGCACTGTAGACAGCCAGTACTGTGAAAGTATGGGACCAGGGTTGGACTGGCCAACAGGGGTAGAGGGGAAACCACCGGTGGGCCCTACTGCCTGGGGCCCCATCCTCTCCTCTAGGGATCAGGTTCCAGACTGTACGGTTACTAATCTAGTACATTACAATGCATGCACTACAGTATTTAGTAGATGCCATCACTTTAACTAATAAGAGAGATCAATGCTGTCTGTCACTCAGCTGTTTTAATCACCAACTACCTCAAATAACCCAAATGAATAGACTAATCCTTGTGAGCTTAAATCTGATGCACTGGCTCAGTAGTCCCCTATAAATTCCATGCACTCAAGAAACAGTCTGTGCACCTGGAACACTCTGTTTCCATAAAGCAACAGATGTACGGAACATGTCCATAGCATGGACTTTATAATGCATATACAATACATGCAATTCCATATTCCATAATGTGTAGAATATATATATATATATATATATATATATATATATATATATATTGTCCAAAAAGTAGGCACTCTCCAGGCTTTATACAAGCTTCAACAAGGGATTTTATTTGGTACTCACAACATAGAAATGCAAGGTGTAATCACTTGCATGGCAATAAGGTAGCAGCAGCGACGTTTCGGTCCATCCGGACCATTTTCAAGCTTTACAGCAAAGTATGCCCATTTAGAATCCACAACAGCAGAGTTATTCACAGCGGAAGTGTCATACCCCATTGCTGGCTGTCTTTTATGTGCCCTGAATGCCGCCAAAATCAATCACAGGCGCGGCGTGCGTTTCAAACACCAAGTGGAACGCATCCGCGTCTAGTTCCGGTTCCGGTCACGTGATCTATGCGTCATCTGGCGGCATTCAGGGCACATAAAAGACAGCCAGCAATGGGGTATGACACTTCCGCTGTGAATAACTCTGCTGTTGTGGATTCTAAATGGGCATACTTTGCTGTAAAGCTTGAAAATGGTCCGGATGGACCGAAACGTCGCTGCTGCTACCTTATTGCCATGCAAGTGATTACACCTTGCATTTCTATGTTGTGAGTACCAAATAAAATCCCTTGTTGAAGCTTGTATAAAGCCTGGAGAGTGCCTACTTTTTGGACAATATCTATTGGAATTTCTCGCTGAAAAAAGTGGTTCTTCTGTGTAGTGCACCCCACTGTTGATATTATCATGATGAGAGTGCTGGACTTTTTCTTCCTATATATATATATATATATACATATACACACACACACATATACACACATGGTCAATATCCAATTATAGCCCGTTTTTCAAAAGAAATGTCCCGTTTTGGCCAAAAACATAAGGGATCCGGGATAAGTTCCCAGACCCATGTGTTATTGCCGCTCTGAGGGCTGGTTATCGGGGATCATGCTTCGCGTGCCCACATAATACACAGTAAGTGCCAGGTATCAGGGATAATTGCATAGTTCCCGGTGAATCCATTAGTCACAGAAAATCACAGCAGCTAATTGGAAACCGTATCTGCAAATCTAGTCATGATACATAAACAGGGTAAGGGCAAAGAGGGATCTGTGGGGAAGTCCTCAGATATCCATACCATATGTGAACAGGCTCTACATTTTCAATCAGCATTATCATCAGTGGCAATAATTGTTGTAGCCCTCCTATATAGATCAACTATTCAATCGTTTATAGTCGCAAGTTTGATCTTAATAATCATGATTTCTACATACTATTCATTATTTATTCTGATTCATGGTGCTGTTTTTTATTACATTGTAAATATTACTTAGGGGGGAGATGTACTAATACTTTTATAGTAAGCAAATTATAAATGTTACATAAATGCTGACTGGTTGCCATGCGCAACTTTTCCACTTTTATCACTGCTTAGTACATGTCCCCCTTAGACCCTTTTCTAACCCCACACTTGGTACATTCCGCTGTGGGAGTATAAACATTTCACAATTTATCATATCTGCTTTCCATCTCTGGAAAACTGTAGAAGTAGCAAAGATCAAAGTAAATTCACCTATCATAGTGGAGTAAATCAGCTTTCATGCAAATTTGGGTTCTTTTAATCCATTTACAATCATTCCTAGTCCACATTAGTGAATGATAACTGTGTGCCAAAGTAATAACACTGGTCCTAGTAAATTATGTGGAATACGCTTACCAATTGCATAAAATTAGAACGATAATGAAAATAGGATTTTAATTACCTACCGGTGGGTCCTTTTCTCGTAGTCCGTAGAGGATACTGGGGTCCATTTAGTACCATGGGTATAGATGGGTCCACTAGGAGCCATGGGCACTTTAAGAATTTCTTCCAAATACGATGGTAATGCTTAGACGTTACCCCCTTCCTGGCTTGGATCATAGTCGGGATAACCTTTTTAGCGATCCCACTTCTGGCTACAATCAGCCATTCAACTTCCATGCCGTCAAACGTAGCCGTGGTAAGTCCCGATAGACGAACGGGCCCTATTGCAGAAGATCCTCGCGTAAAGGTAGAGGCCACGGATCTTCGAGGAGCATCTCCAGTCCGCGTACCAGGCCCTTCTTGGCCAGTCCGGAGCAATGAGTATTGCTTGAACCTTTTCCATTTTTATTCGCTTTAGAATTCTTGGTATCAGAGGAAGTGGAGGAAACACGTACACCGTCTGAAAGACCCATGGAGTCGTCAGGGCATCTATCGCCACCGCCTGTGGATCTCTCAACCGGGAACAATACCGCCTGAGCTTCTTGTTGAGACGAGAGGCCATCATGTCGATCTGTGGATATCCCCATCGACTTGTCAAGCACCTGAACATTTCCGGGTGAAAGCCCCACTCCCCCGGGTGCAGGTCATCTGCTGAAGAAGTCTGCTTCTCAGTTGTCTACTCCCGGAATGAAGACCGCTGACAACGCCACAGTGTTTCTTTCTGCCCAGAGGAGAATTCTTGCCACCTCTGACATTGCTGCTCTGCTTTTCATTCAGCCATGTCGGTTTATGTACGTTACTGCCGTCACATGCCCGATCTTGAAGAAGATGTGAGGCCTGCAGAAGGGCGTTGTATGTGGCCCTGAGTTCCAGAATGTTGATTGGAAGGATAACTTCCTGACCTGACCATCTTCGCTGAAACTGCACCCTCTGAGTGACAACTCCCCAACCTCTGAGACTTGCGTCTGTGGCTAACAGAATCCATTTCTGAATTCCGAACCGCCGTCCTGCGACGAGGTGAGAAGACAGTACCCACCACAGAAAGTGATCCCGGCCTTTGGCGACAGATGGATCCTCTGGTGCATGTGAAGATGCGATCCAGACCATTTGTCCAACAGATCGAGCTGGCAGGGTATTCCATGAAACATTCCATATTAAAGTGCCTCGAAAGAGGCCACCATTTTCCCCAGTAGGCGAATGCACAGATGCACCGACACCCGGGTTGGCTTCAGGACATCCCGAACCATCGACTGGATTACCAATGCCTTTTCCAATGGAAGGAACACCTTTTGTGACTCCATGTCCAGTATCATTCTCAGGAATGGGAGCCTCTGTGTTGGCTCTAGGTGAGATTTCGGAAGGTTCAGAATCCACCCGTGATCCTGGAGGAGTTTGGTTGAGAGACCAGTGCTGTTCAGCAACCTCTCCCTGGATGGCGCTTTTATCAGGAGATTGTCCAGGTACGTAATTATGTTCACTAACTGTTTTCGGAGTAGAATCATCATCTCTGCCATCACCTTGATGAACACCCTCGGTGCCGTGGAGAGACCAAATGGCAGGGCCTGGAACTGGTAGTGACAGTCCTGCAGTGCAAACTGTAGATAAGCCTGATGAGGCGGCCAGATCGGAATATGAAGGTAAGCATCCTTGATATCCAGAGACACTAGGAATTCCCCCTTCTCCAGACCTGAGATCACTGCTCTCAGAGACTCCATATTGAATTTGAACACTAGTAAATACGGGTTCAAAGACTTGAGGTTCAGAATCGGTTTTACCGAACCATCCGGCTTCGGTACTACGAACAAGTTGGAATATACCCTTTGTTTAGTAGATGAGGTGGAACTGGGACAATGATCTGAGTCTGTACCAGTTTTTGGATGGCATGCTGTAAAGTTATACTTGCCTCTTGTGAAATTGGCAAGCCTGATTTGAAGAATCTGTGAGGTGAGAGCTCTTGGAACTCCAGTCCGTAGCCCTGGGAAATAAGATCTATGACCCAGGGATCCTGGCACGAATTCGACCAGATCTGGCTGAAGAATTGTAGACTGGCTCCCACCTGACAGCCTTCCAGGCATTGCGGTCCACCGTCATGCTGAAGGCTTTGAGGAAGCAAAGCCTGAGCACCTGCAGCTCTGTGCCTGAGCACCTGCAGTTGCTGGTTTGCGTGGCTTAACTCTTGCACTGCTGGAGGACGTAAAAGCACCTCTGGATTTGCCCTTTAACTTGGCCGTCCGAAAGGACTGTAACTTGGAAGCTGAGTAAGTCTTCTTGGTCGGGGGGGGGGGGCTGCGGAAGGAAGATACACAGACTTATCCGCAGTAGCTGTGGAGATCCATTTGTCTAGTTCATCTCCAAACAAGGCCTCTCCTGTGAATGGTAGGCCTTCCACGCCTTTCCTGGAGTCCGCGTCAGCAGTCTACTGGCGTAGCCACAATCCCTTGCGTCCCGACACTGCCATAGCGGTGGTGCGTGCGTTAAGAACACCTATTTCCTTTATGGCCTCCACCATAAAGTTTGCAGTGTTTTGTATATGCTGCAGGAGGAAGACAACATCCCCCCTAGATAAGGAATCTAACCCCTCAATTAGGTTACCTGACCATTTCCCAATGGCTTTAGTGATCTACGCACATGCAATAGTGGGTCTTTGGGCCACCCCAGCAGCTGTGTACAATGATTTGAGTGTAGTCTCTATTTTACTATCAGCCGTGTCTTTTAGGAAGGCTGCACCAGGAACAGGCAATACAATTTTATATGACAGCCTACAGACTGATGCGTCCACTATCGGTGGATTTTCCCATTTTTTTCCTATCCTCCAGAGGAAAAGGAAAAGATGAGAGCAACCTTTTAGGGATCTTAAACTTCTTATCAGGATTAACCCATGGTTCTTCAAACAGGGTATTCAATTCCTTTGACTTAGGAAAAGTAACTGAGGACTTCTTTTTTACATTAAAATAAGATTCCTCACTCTCCTCTGACACCTTATCAGGAATATGCAGAACATCTCAGATAGCCTCTATAATAGCCTCTATTCCGTGTGACAGAGCCACACCCCCACCCTCCAAGTCTACCTCACCCTCCTCCAAGTCTGACCCATCAGCGTCAGAGTCAGATTAAAGGATATGGACCAGAGATTGCTTTTGCGGACAAATGGGAGGGGACTGAGACGCTGTTTTGGGGACTGAGTCTCTGTTCATAAACTCATTCACAGTTTGTTTTCAGTATTGCGTCTCTTTCTCATTGCGGGACAATTTTGTAGAAAGAGTGGAAATCATTCCTTTGAGAGAAATAACCCACTCCGGTTCAGCCCCGCTAGCTTATGAACCCTGAGTACCCAGTAGTGAGCCCCCTGGTGAAAAGAAACACTCCGCTATACAAGAAACACACTTTTTGCCTGACATAATGTAAATGTGACAGCACACGCACACAGGAAAAGGTTAAGCACAATTAACCCACAAAGAGCCTTTCAGGGAGACACAGAGTTGTTGGAGCCAGCCACCACGGCGCCCTTATCGCTAATGCCAAGCTTAGCCGGGTCGCAGACTAAGTACCCTGATAGGGGACTTAGGGGGTAATTCTGAGTTGATCGCAGCAGCAAGTTTGTTAGCAATTGGGCAAAACCATGTGTACTGCAGGGGGAGCAGATATAACATTTGCAGAGAAAGTTAGATTAGGGTGGGTTATTTTGTTTCTGTGCAGGGTAAATACTGGCTGCTTTATTTTTACACTGCAATTTAGATTTCAGTTTGAACACACTCCACCCAAATCTAACTATCTCTGCACATGTTCAATCTGCCCCCCTGCAGTGCACATGGTTTTGCCCAACTGCTAAAAAAAATTCCTGCTGCGATCAACTTGGAATTACCCCCTTAGTACACTAATAATCGCTCCCCCCTCTGCTATGACCCCCTCGTACCGCTGAGGTAATCTGGAGTCACACCGGAGGAGCTGTGCGTCCCTGTACTGTCAGCGTCTGTGTCCACTGCAGAGGGAAAATGGCGCTGGTGAGCGGCTGGATCCTCTCATAGTGAAGGCCCGCGCTGTCTTTTTTTATACTGGCTGAGGAATCTGGTGCTTAAAATGGAGAAAACCGTTTTAAGGCTATGTTGCCAGTCTGGGTACTGTGTACAGTGTACTGAGACGCAGTTGTGTACTGTGTCTGGAGACGCATTCAGCCCCGTTTAGAAGCCGTGCCCCTCCGTACCCTCGTGCCACCATAATTGCCGGCGCCCCGCTAACCGGGACGCCGGGTCAGTACTCACCACTCTTCATTCTTCTGGCTCTGTTAGGGGTGGCGGCGTGCTGCGGGAATGTACGCTCGACGTGGTGGGGTCTGCGAATAGTTCCCTCAGGAGCTCAGTGTCCTGTCAGTGGGGAACGGGACCATTAACCCTTAAAGAGGTTGGCCCGTGTCCCCCCCTAAGTCCCACGAAGCAGGCAGGCTGCTGCCAACCAGCCCTGCCTGAAAACAACATAGAAAATAAATGCAGAAATAACTCTTCAGAAGCTTCCTTCAGCTTGGGAGGAGGGGCATAGAGGGAGGAGCCAGCCCACACTATCAAATTCTTAAAGTGCCCATGGCTCCTAGTGGACCAG